>NW_006788075.1:2037436-2046372 GCF_000442215.2 Lipotes vexillifer
GGGATTGCATTGAATCTGTAGATTGCTTTGGGTAGTAGAGTCATTTTCACAATGTTGATTCTTCCAATCCAAGAACATGGTATATCTCTCCATCTATTTGTATCATCTTTAATTTCTTTCATCAGTGTCTTATAATTTTCTGCATACAGGTCTTTTGTCTCCTTAGGTACATTTATTCCTCTTTTATTCTTTATGTTGCAATGGTAAATGGGAGTGTTTTCTTGATTTCACTTTCAGATTTTTCATCATTAGTGTATAGCAATGCAAGAGATTTCTGTGCATTAATTTTGTATCCTGCTACTTTGCCAAATTCATTGATTAGCTCTAGTAGTTTTCTGGTAGCATCTTTAGGACTTTCTATGTATAGTATCATGTCATCTGCAAACAGTGACAGCTTTACTTCTTCTTTTCTGATTTGGATTCCTTTTATTTCTTTTCCTTCTCTGATTGCTGTGGCTAAAACTCCTAAAACTATGTTGAATAACAGTGGTGAGAGTGGGCAGCCTTGTTTTGTTCCTGATCTTAGTGGAAATGGTTTCAGTTTTTCACCACTGAGGACAATCTTGACTGTGGATTTGTCATATATGGCCTTTATTATGTTGAGGAATGTTCCCTCTATGGCTACTTTCTGGAGGGTTTTGATCATATATGGGTGTTGAATTTTGTCGAAAGCTTTGTCTGCATCTATTGAGAAGATCATGTGGTTTTTCTCCTTCAATTTTTTACTATGGTGTATCATGTTGATTGATTTGCATATATTGAAGAATGCTTGCATTCCTGGGATAAACCCCACTTGATCATAATGTATGATCCTTTTTTTTTTTTTTTCGGTACGCGGGCCTCTCACTGCTGCGGCCTCTCCCACTGCGGAGCACAGGCTCCAGACGCGCAGGCTCAGCGGCCATGGCTCACGGGCCCAGCCGCTCCGCGGCATGCAGGATCCTCCCAGAATGGGGCATGAACCCGCGTCCCCCGCATCAGCAGGCGGACTCTCAACCACTGCGCCACCAGGGAAGCCCCTGTATGATCCTTTTAATGTGGTGTTGGATTCTCTTTGCTAGTATTTTGTTGAGGATTTTTTTCATCTATGTTCATCAGTGATATTGGCCTGTAGTATTCTTGCTTTGTGGCATCTTTGTCTGGTTTTGGTATCAGAGTGATGGTGGCCTTGTAGAATGAGTTTGGGAGTTTTCCTCCCTCTGCTATATTTTGGAAGAGTCTGAGAAGGATAGATGTTAGCTCTTCTCTAAATGTTTGATAGAATTCGCCTGTGAAGCCATCTGGTCCTGGGTTTTTGTTTGTTGGAAGATTTTTCATCACAGTTTCAATTTCAGTGCTTGTGATTGGTCTGTTCATATTTTCTATTTCTTCCTGATTCAGTCTTGGCAGTTTGTGCATTTCTAAGAATTTGTCCATTTCTTCCAGGTTGTCCATTTTACTGGCATAGAGTTGCTTGTAGTAATCTCTCATGATCCTTTGTATTTCTGCGGTGTCAGTTGTTACTTCTCCTTTTTCATTTCTAATTCTACTGATTTGAGTCTTCTCCCTTTTTTCTTGATAAGTCTGGCTAGTGGTTTATCAATTTTATCTTCTCAAAGAACCAGCTTTTAGTTTTATTGATCTTTGCTATCGTTTCCTTCATTTCTTTTTTCATTTATTTCTGATCTGATCTTTATGATTTCTTTCCTTCTGCTAGTTTTGGGGTTCTTTTGTTCTTTTTTCTCTAATTGCTTTAGGTGTAAGGTTTGGTTGTTTGAGATGTTTCTTGTTTTTTAAGTAGGCTTGTATAGCTATAAACTTCCCTCTTAGAACTGTTTTTGCTGCATCCCATACGTTTTGGGTTGTTGTGTTTTCATTGTCATTTGTTTCTAGGTATTTTTTTATTTCCTCTTTGATTTCTTCAGTGATATCTTGGTTATTAAGTAATGTGTTGTTTAGCCTCCATGTGTTTGTATTTCTTACAGATTTTTTTCCTGTAGTTGATTGTAGTCTCATAGTGTTGTGGTCAGAAAAGATACTTGATACAATTTCAATTTTCTTAAATTTGCCAAGGCTTGATTTGTGACCCAAGATATAATCTATCCTGGAGAATGTTCCATGAGCACTTGAGAAGAATATGTATTCGGTTGTTTTTGGATGGAATGTCCTATAAATATCAATTAAGTCCATCTTGTTTAATGTATCATTTAAAGCTTGTGTTTCCTTATTTATTTTCATTTTGGATGATCTGTCCATTGGTGAAAGTGGGGTGTTAAAGTCCCCTACTATGAATGTGTTACTGTCAACTTCCCCTTTTATGGCTGTTAGTATTTGCCTTATGTATTGAGGTGCTCCTATGGTGGGTGCATAAATATTGATAATTGTTATATCTTCTTCTTGGATTGATCCCTTGATCATTATATGTCCTTATTTGTCTCTTGTGACAGTCTTTGTTTTAAAGTGTATTTTGTCTGATATGAGAATTGCTACTCCAGCTTTCTTTTGATTTCTATTTGCATGGAATATCTTTTTCCATCCCCTCACTTTCAGTCTGTATGTGTCCCTAGGTCTGAAGTGGGTCTCTTGTAGACAGCATATATACAGGTCTTGTTTTTGTATCCATTCAGCCAGTCTATGTCTTTTGGTTCAAGCATTTAATCCATTTACATTTAAGGTAATTATCGATATGTATGTTCCTTTTCCCATTTTCTTAATTGTTTTGGGTTCGTTATTATAGGACTTTTCCTTCTCTTGTGTTTTTGTCTAGAGAAGTTCCTTTAGCATTTGTTGTAAAGCTGGTTTGGTGGTGCTGAACTCTCTCAGCTTTTGCTTGTCTGTAAAGGTTTTAATTTCTCCATCAAATCTGAATGAGATCCTTGCTGGGTAGAGTAATCTTGGTTGCAGGTTTTTCTCCTTCATCACTTTCAGTATGTCCTGCCACTCCCTTCTGGCTTGTAGAGTTTCTGCTGAGAGATCAGCTGTTAACCTTATGGGGATTCCCTTGTGTGTTATTTGTTGTTTTTCCCTTGCTGCTTTTAATATGCTTTCTTTGTATTTAGTTTTTGACAGTTTGATTAATATGTGTCTTGGCGTATTTCTCCTTGAATTTATCCTGTATGGGACTCTCTGTGCTTCCTGGACTTGATTAACGATTTCCTTTCCCATATTAGGGAAGTTTTCAACTATAATCTCTTCAAATATTTTCTCAGTCCCTTTCTTTTTCTCTTCTTCTTCTGGAACCCCTATAATTCGAATGTTGGTGCGTTTAATGTTGTCCCAGAGGTCTCTGAGACTGTCCTCAATTCTTTTCATTCTTTTTTCTTTATTCCGCTCTGCAGTAGTAATTTCCACTATTTTATCTTCCAGGTCACTTATACATTTTTCTGCCTCAGTTATTTTGTTTGCTATTGATCCCTTCTAGAGAATTTTCAGTTTCATTTATTGTGTTGTTCATCTCTGTTTTTTTTGCTCTTTAGTTCTTCTAGGTCCTTGTTAAACGTTTCTTGTATTTTTTCCTTTCTACTTCCAAGATTTTGGATCATCTTTACTATCATTATTCTGAATTCTTTTTCAGGTAGACTGCCTATTTCCTCTTCATTTGTTTGGTCTGGTGGGTTTTTGCCTTGCTCCTTCATCTGCTGTGCGTTTCTCTGTCTTCTCATTTTGCTTAACTTACTGTGTTTGGTGTCTCCTTTTCACAGGCTGCAGGTTCGTAGTTTCCGTTGTTTTTGGTGTCCTTCCCCAGTAGCTAGGGTTGGTTCAGTGGGTTGTGTAGGCTTCCTTGTGGAGGGGACTAGTGCCTGTGTTCTGGTGGATGAGGCTGGATCTTGTCCTTCTGGTGGGCAGGTCCACATCTGGCAGTGTGTTTTGGGGTGTTTGTGGCCTTATTATGATTTTAGGCAGCCTCTGTGCTAATGGATGGGGTTGTGTTCCTGTCTTGCTAGTTGTTTGGCATAGGGTGTCCAGAACTGTAGCTTGCTGGTTGTTGAGTGGAGCTGGGTCTTGGCGTTGAGATGGAGATCTCTGGGAGATTTTCACCATTTGATATTACGTGGAGCTGGGAGGTCTCTTGTGGTCCTGAACTTGGCTCTCCCACCTCAGTGGCACAGCCCTGACGCTTTGCTGGAGCACCATGAGCCTGTCCTCCACACGGCTCAGATTAAAAGGGAGAAAAAAAAGAAAGAAAGAAAGAAGATAAAATAAAATAAAATAAGTTATGAAAATTAGAAATAATTATTAAGAAAAAAAATTTTTTTAAGTAATTAAAAAAAAAATTAGAGAGAACCGTAGGACAAATGGTAAAAGCAAAGCTATACAGACAAAATCACACACAGAAGGATACACATACACACTCACAAAAAGAAAAAAAACGGGGAAAAAAATATATATCATTGCTTCCAAAGTCCACCTCCACAATTTAGGATGATTCATTGTCTATTCAGATATTCCAGAGACGCAGGGTACATCAAGTTGATTATGGAGATTTAATCCACTGCTCCTGAGGCTACTGGGCGAGACTTCCCTTTCTTTGTTTGCACAGGTCCCGGTGTTCAGCTTTGGATTTGGACCCCCCTCTGTGTGTAGGTCGCCTGAGGGCATCTGTTCTGCGCTTAGACAGTGTGCGGTTAAAGGAGCAGCTGATTCTGGGTCTCTGGCTCACTCAGGCCAGGGGGAGGGAGGGGTACGGATGTGGGTCGAGCTTGTGGCGGCAGAGGCCGTCGTGACATTGCACCAGCCTGAGGTGCGCCTTGTGTTCTCCCGGAGAAGTTGTCCCTGGATCACGGGACCCTGGCAGTGGCGGGCTGCACAGGCTCCTAGGAGGGGAGGTGTGGAGAGTAACCTGTGCTTCCACACAGGCTTCTTGGTGGCTACAGCAGCAGTCTTAGCGTCTCAGGCCCGTCTCTGGGGTCTGTGCTGGTAGCCGCCGCTCAGGCCCGTCTCTGGAGCTCGTTTAGGCGGCGCTCTTAATCCCCTGTCCTCGCACACCAGGAAACAGAGAGGCAAGGAAAAGTCTCTTGCCTCTTCGGCAGCTCCAGACTTTTTCCTGGACTCTCTCCCGGCTAGCCGTGGCACACTAGCCCCTTTTAGGCTCTGTTCACACAGCCAACCCCAGTCCTCTCCCTGGGATCTGACCTCCGAAGCCGGAGCCTCAGCTCCCAGCTCCGACCCGTCCCAGCGGGTGAGCAGACACAGCTCTCGGGCTGGTGAGTGCCGGTCGGCTCCAATCCTCTCTGTGGGAATCTCTCCGCTGTGCCCTCCGCACCCCTGTTGCTGCGCTCTCCTCCGTGGCTCTGAAACATCCCCCCACCTCTGCCACCCACAGTCTCTGCCCGCGAAGGGGCTTCCTAGTGTGTGGAAACCTTTCCTCCTTCACAGCTCCCTCCCATTGGTGCAGGTCCTGTCCCTATTATTTGTCTTTTTTTTTTCTTTTTTCTTTTGCCCTCCCCAGGTACGGGGGAGTTTCTTGCGTTTTGGGAGGTCTGAGGTCTTCTGCCAGTGTTCAGTAGGTGTTCTGTAGGAGTTGTTCCACATGTAGATGTATTTCTGATGTATTTGTGGGGAAGAAGGTGATCTCCGCGTCTTACTCTTCCACCATCTTGAAGCTCCTCAAAACATATTTCTCTAAAACTCTGAAGCAATTTTTTTGTTGCCTTTGAAGCAGAATCATTTTCATGTAATAAATCTATGAGCTATTTGTCATTGTAATCTGAATTCTTTATTATGGATAATTTATTGTGGATAAATCACAATTTTTAATCTGAACAGTCTAAATGTTCAAGTAATTTAAAGGAATGTCTTTGTCTAACCTGTGTCAGAACTTATATTTCCCACTTTACATGGAGAATTTCAGATTTAATACTTCCTCTGCTTTTCCATGTGAGGGTGATATCAGCTTCCCTTGTCAACAGTGCTGTTACTGTTCTTTAGCTCATTTCTTTTTATCCTAATTTCCTCATCCCCAATAATCATATGGCAGTGATACCAATTTTAATATATTAATGGGATTTATATTTCATTTAAAAAAATTAGTGCCCTCCTATTTTTTAGGTGTAGCGGGCCGCTCACTGTTATGGCCTCTCCCGTTGCGGAGCACAGGCTCCGGATGCGCAGGCTCAGAGGCCATGGCTCGCGGGCCCAGCTGCTCCGCAGCATGTGGGATCTTCCCGGACCGGGGCACAAACCCGTGTCCCCTGCATCGGCAGGTGGACTCTCAACCACTGTACCACCAGGGAAGCCCAGTGCCTTCCTATTTTTTAGGTGTAGAAGAAGAGAAAAGATATAGTCCTGGTTCCATGTATTTGAAATACAGTGCCCAAATATACCAAATTAGTTTCAAACAAAATTCCTATTTATGACAGAATTAACTAAAATAGAGGATCATAGACATTTCCAAATCTCCCCAACTGTTAGAAACATGAAATAATTCTGGCTGACTATATTAGAAAAGGCATCCTGATAAGTTTGCAGGTAGATAATGCCAATTTAACATATGAATATTTGAACATTTCCTGTTTATAATCATAATGCCTTTCACTTATAGATGGAAATGCTTCTAGTTTTTTTTCACCCCCCAGATTTATTGAGATATAATTGACATATAACATTGTATAAGTTTAAAGTGTACAACATGTTGATTTGGTACTTAGAGTATATTGCAAAATAATTACCACCCATAGTGTTAGCTAACACCTCTATCATGTCACATAATTACCATTTTTTTGTGGTAAGTACATTTAAGATCTACTCAATTAGTAACTTGCAAATATATAGTACAGCATTATTAAGTATGATCACCATTCTATATATTAGGTCCCCAAAACTTATTCATCTTTAACTAGACGTTTGTACCCTTTGATCAATACGTCTAGTTTTTAAAGTCCTTTCCCATGTGTTTGTTTGGTTCTCACAAATCTCAATATATATCGATATATGTAACAATATATTATATATTAACTATATACATAAACTATAGAGAGTGAGAAGTGTGGTTCAGTTATCTTTGTTAAACAGAGAAAATGTAAAATGTTTATATGTTCTGTAACAGTGGTCAGCAGACTATGGCCCAGAGGCCAAATCTGACCCACCACCTGCTTTTGAAAATAAAGTTTTATTGGAAGATAGCCCTGCTCATTCATTTATGTATTGCCTATGGCTGCTTTTGTTGTGCAATGGCAGAACTGAGTAGTGACAGAGACCATTAGGCTCACAAAGCTTTAAAACATTTACTGTCTGGCCTCTTAATGAAAAAAAAAATTTCTAATCCTGTTCTACAGCAATTTTTCCTTAAGAACCAATTTAAAACTTTTTCCAACTTTATGATGTCAAAATTAATAGTGTCCAATACATGGCATATACATTTTCTATGGGAACTCTGCATACCACAAGAAGTGAACTATGGAATTTCACAGCATTTAATGCTACTATTTTATAATGTAGGAAACAGCATATCAAGATATGCATGTTAATAATAAAATAATTAGGGGAATTTTGATTTATTGATATTGATGTGACTTTACTGAACCAGAGAATTCAGAAAAAGTCTCCTCTTAAAAGTGAAACTAATACAGTTCTAATTTAGTTGGTGTGCAAGTCCATTCCTATCAATATTTCAGCTTAGCTTGCGTGTAGCTAGCTCTTAACAGAAGCAATTATCAAAAAATTCTTATACTCTTAAAATAAACACTAAGGCTGATTTAACCTTACTTTTGAACATCATTTCCTACTAACGGAGTTTTACACTTGAGCACAAATAACTGGCTCTTTCTTAAGAAACATCATCTTCAGACAAGATGTGCTCTAATTCTATGATATGTAATGTAAAAATGTATCAATGACAATAGATTCTCACCAGTTGAACATACAAATGAACTAAATACAGATTCTCTGGAAGGCATACATAACTTCAAATTACTGCCTACCTCTTGTCTTTCTACTCTTAAGATATTTAACTTTGGAGAAATGGGAAAAACCAGACTCCCGTTTATTACTGCTAGAAATTTGAGGAAAATTTATTTCAGAACATAAAATAAAGAACTGGTGTAGATAAATGAAACACAAATGTATAGTAAAGTTAGAAGTTGTTTTTAAAAATGAAACTACAACATTTTAACTGTCAGAATGCTTTCCTTTGGGGTTTTATTTTGATGTATTTCAGCTATCGAAAAATAATGGGATCTTTCCCTTAAAGACCCAAAACTCAACATCTTTCTAAAAAGAAATATGCAACCAACTTTCAAGTGTCTTTTCACGGCTATACTATACTTCTTGTGGGTCTTATCAGTAGCAGTTATATTCAAGTGCTTATGGGTGGCATCTATTCCAAAAACTTATTTCATAATATATCTTCTGAGTATTACCTTTATTTACCCATTTTCTATTGTAACTTATAGCTTAATTAAACCAAATTAAGGTGCTTCCCTGGTGGTCCAGTGGTAAAGAATCTGCCTTACAATGCAGGGGATGTGGGTTTGATCCCTGGTCAGGGAACTAAGATCCCACATGCCACGGGGCAATTAAGCCCGTGCGCCACAACTACTGAGCTCGCGTGCCTCAACGAGAGACCTGCATGCTGCAAACTAGAGAGCCCATGCACACTGGAGCCTGTGCACCGCAGCTAGAGAAAAGAAAACCTACACACCACAACTAGAGAGAAGCCCGTGCACCACGACGAAGAGCCCATGCACCGCAAAAAAAAAAAAAAAATCCCACATGCCTCTACGAAGATCCTGCGTGCCACAACTAAGACCCGACGCAGCCGAAAAACAAACAAACAAATTAAAAACATTGATGATCTACTAAATTCAAGGAATGAATACAGTTTGAAAGAAAATCTTATTTAACATTCTCTATTAGTTTGGGGCTAGATACTCTTCCCTCAAGGACTGGTCAACTGTGACAAAGTTGAATAGAGCCAAGATAAAAAAAAAATTCTATTTGTTCATTTTCCATTCCTGCTT
>NW_006788075.1:2046382-2064027 GCF_000442215.2 Lipotes vexillifer
TTCCTGCTTATACCTCAGTGGTTTCAATAGCTTTCTAGCTGGTTTCCTTTAAGAAGAAACATAATGTCATAATAGACATAAAAGTTCAATTGCTAAGTGCTCAGTGAATGTTAGTTCCCTTTCTTTCTTATCTTACTTCTTTACCTTTCCCCCTCTGTCAGGATTTCCCAAGTCAAAATCACTCTCCTCACCCTTGCCAGAAATTTTTTTTCCTTTTTTAATAACAGTGTTTTTAAAGCTGGTTGATGTTGGTTCTACAGCAAAAGGGAAAGAAAGTGTGAACAGGAATCTCTCACTGCTTCTCCAGGCAAAAAAGTTCCCCTTTGATTCATTTTCTGACCTTACTTGCTTTTCAACATTTTTTTTAAGTGACATTTTAAAGCACTTGCCTGTACCACTAAGATGATAACAACCTTATACTGAAGTTCCTCATTATGACCCTCATTAGTTTGCAAGTTTCTGGGTATCAGAAACTAAATCCTAGTACTCAATTCCTATCTGGGTCAAGTACATCTCCTTGTACAAAAGCATGACACAACTAGTAATTGAATTTAAAAAACATGTACATGGATTGAATGATTCTTACTTTAAGTATATTTAAAATTTTATATAATTTGTCAGTAACAAGGGCACTCCAGTCAAAAAATTAAATTTGCAGTAAGTTTTATAAATGTATTACTTTTATTTGCAAAGTTTAATTCACTAGAAATTAACTTTATTTAGCAATAAATATTTCTAAAATTATATGTCTATTCATATATATATGTATACACACACACACACACACACACACACACACACACATATACATGCACATAGATGAACTGGGTTTTCACTGAGATTTTCACATTATAAATCAATTTTGTAAAATGAAAAGTTTTGGTAAAAAGATTAGTAGTATCAAAAGTTGTTTTGATCAAGCCAAATTGACAGCTAAGTCACTTTTATATTGATAGCTGAGTCGTCTGTCTGATGGAGAAACCAGGAATTCTAAAAAAATTATAGACTTTGGCAGTCACATTTAAGTACTTTGCAGTTAAAAGCAGCAACGGTTTATTTAACAGGTTGCTCGGAATCAAGTGGAACTTACTGTTTTGGTGTTTTGCCTGACTTTTTTTCCATTTACAAGTGAATCAATGCCCCGTAGATAGAAATAGTTTTTTAAATTCAGCCAAAATGAAATGGCTAATTTCACCAATATATTTTATTAACTGGAATGATAGTACTCTTTAATGGCATTTGTCTGACACCAGGTTTGTGTATTTCTTCACACATTCTGTTAAATGAACACCTGCCAAAGCAAATATCTGACTGATATTTATACCAGACTGTTTCTATGTAGGAACACTATGTTACACCGCTTGCTTCCTTGAAGGAATACAGAAGATTAGAAGTTGTGAATGTTGAATACAAACTTTGGTTTCTTTTTTTGAAATGCTAACTCAAAGTAGAATTTTCAAAACTGAAATTTACTGACAATAAAAGGTACTCACAAACCAGAATCTAAATAACTCCCCCCAAATTGTTCAAATCTTTAATCAATCCTCGATACTAATTTTTATCAAACATCAAGCAATTTTTTTCAAAAGAAAGTTTCTAAAAATATTGACTCAATACAACAATAAAACACCAAAATAGTCTAGGTGTGAATCTTTTTTGATTCACTTGAGTACTGCTTGCATTATGAGGCTTTGTAGTTCATACGAATGGTCTCTGACGATCAAGTTCATTGTTTTTAAGGTTGAGGAGACTCAAGCGCAAGCCTGAACAGAGAAAAGAGAGCAGAGCCAAGGTCAGGTTTTCTCCTGTTTCTACATGGTGCCTCCAGAATTCCTCCAAGGAGCCCTATGAGCTACTGGTGGGGCTGTAGAAGGGCTAAGCAGGCAGGACCCCTCACTTTCCCCTCACACACTGCACTCTCTTTAATAAGGGTTATTCTGCAGCACCTCTTTTACATATTTGAAATTCTAGGTAAGAATGAGTTTAAAGAAAAAACTCTGTCCCTAAAAAACAAATCTGAAAACCACTGTATTACCTTGTGCACCATAAGGAAGAGGGGGAACATCAGACCCAAATTTGAAATGACGTCCCTGTTAGTAGCCAGCATGAGAAACACTTAGAAATTGCATTCTAAAATAAGGGAAAAGGGATCCTGAATGTAGTTTTTTTGTACAAGTAAAGCCCTATTTTATTATTATTTTTCTTGTACATCGGTTGTTGACTTAGTGTTTCTAGAAATTTGAATTGTACAAAAATGAACAATGAATAAACAAAGTTTGGTAGAGAAACTTCCAATGCGTTTCAGAATGCAAGAACAGGTGAGGCTTACAGAAAAGCATAAGAATAAACTAGTTAACAGAAATCACAACAATGGAAAGTTAAATGACAGTAAGAGCACCATATGGACTAAAAGACTCAGGAAGAGCTTTCTGGAAAAGAGGCACTCATGTAAGAGTAGAAGATAAGGGGGATGGCATTACTGGTGGCAAGAACAACAGAGATGAAGAGGGGAAAAATCATGTTTATTGAAGAGAAAGAAGATACAACCAAACGGAGAGGACCGTTTGTGTCAGTGGGATATGAGCTTGAATTGGTAAAATGGGGTTTTATTGAAGAAGCACCTGGAAGGTAATTGAGGACTGTACATTTAAAGTATGCATAAGGGCAATATGGTACTACCTTTGGTACTCAACAGAAGATGTGCTTTAGTGCTAGCAGGCTGGCAGTGCATTTTGAATATTCAAGGAAGTTTCTTTTATTGTGTTAAATTACTGGTGGTGGAAAAAATGTAGGTGGTACTTCAAAAGATGCTAGATTGTTTTTAGAGATTTAAAATCACATATGCAATATTAGACACACATGGACATTTTATACTGCTCTCACAACTGTGTTGTCTGGAAAAAAAAAGCTTAGGAAGTGTACACCATGACCTAATCCATATCTTTCATGTCATATTTATGTAATATGCATAATTTAAAATTTTTATCATCCCTGTTAAATAATTTGTAAAATAAATTAAGAAATTTTGCTTAATGGTAAGCGCTATGTGTTTGAGAATTGATATTCGAAATAAACTTGTTTCTCATAGAGTAGAAATACTATTGGATATAGTAGAAAAACAATGGCTATTACTAGATAATTAAAACTGAAGAAAGAACTTCCCTTAAAAAGACTTGAATTAAATGACCCTGGAGAAGTGTTCTTTTCCATTTATAGCTTTTATTTCTGTTTCTTCATTATGCAAGACATGGAGACAAAATTTTACCTAGCATAAATGAATAATATAAAGGAGGAATCAATGGACTAGAAATATCCTTCCAAGGTCAATTCAATGAATGGTCCCTATATTGTATGACTATTAATTTTTAGGCGGAAGCAGATAAACCATCATTTTTTATAAGCAACACATCTGTTATATAGGTTAAAATCAATCTCAAATGAAAATTATCCTACAAAAATATTTTTAACTTCTAAATATATTTCTTCAATCTCCAGTGTCTTTGGACCACCCAATTGAATGTTAAATGTTTCCATTCTTCTTTTCTTTTTCTTTTACCAAGTCCACTATGGAGGTGTGTGGCTATGCATGCATGTGCCATGGTTCTCCTTTGCTAAAGTCTGATATGGAGAAAATTATTTTTCTAAGGAGAAAAAAATTTTCCTTCTTGGGAATTACCTGGTTTTGCTGGATACTTTGATATTCTTATTGAGGGGTGTGTGGGGGAAGTCCATCAAAAGGTATGTTTGAGTGAGAAAAGTGGTAACTGGACAGTTTTCTAAAATGAATGGCTTCTATAATGCAGTGTTTTAGTTTTTCTTAGAAGGCAAGCTTGGAAAGAGAGCGGAACTGCATTTAAATAAAACCGTGTTAAGAAAGGGAGGGGAGAAGAGTGATGAGGTGGCTAGTTTCAGATAAGAGCATAATTTTGAAGAGTACTGATACACCAGATAACAATGTTGATTATAATCTTCTCCTTGGTAGTCCCCCCTCCATTTTCCAGCCTTGTAAACCTTAGTAAAATTGACTTCACCCGCTCTGGTATTGTGTGGGTGGACCTGCCTTGAGGATGGGTGTTGGGGAAAGAGCAGAGGCTTCTTGATGTAATAACCTCTGCGTGGCCCACAAGCATAAAGACACATACACATTCACAGACATGCACACACGCAGACCTGTGCATACATGCACACAAATGTATTTCGCCATGTAAAAAGCACCTGTCAGCTTAAGCCATTTCCACACTGACCGGGCAAGGTCAGTTCAGGTAAAACTTACACTGGTTTTGAATCACTGTGATTGTACTCATGGTAGAAAATAGAACTTTAAGAGCATTCATAAACTAATTTGGCCCTTTGATAAATCTTTGGAAATGGATAGAAAATTCAGAACTTTTGGTACTTCCAGGGCCACACAGCCTGTGATTATAATCATTCAGAAATTTTCCATCATTTATCTTGTTTTCTTTTGCTGGAGGTTATTTTGTACTTTGGGGATATTAAGAATCAAAACTATGCATTTATGTGGATAAAGGACTTCATTCTAATTCGTATTCATAACTCAAGAAACTCCATGTCAGAGTTGTTGAATTACTGCTTTTCATCATGTCTCCCTCTGCACAGTTTAGCTGGATTGGATGTTCTCTAAGACCTATTCTAGTTCAGAAAATATTAGTTATTACAGGACCTCTTAGTATTATGTGTAGATGCTAATATCCAGTGGCATAAAAAGGATTCTGCTGGTAAGGAAGAAGATGGAGCAGTGATGGTTTGGCAGGTAACCAACAGTATAGGTCACCAAGGCAAATCTGAATTTTTGTTGACTAAAACATAATTTCCTCTAATATTAAGTAGTTAGTTCTATAACAGTATGTAATTTAGCCTGCCTTCTGATTCAAGGATAGGATTTTTTTTCTATAAACATTTATTTTTTGTTTCTGAGGCTCTTAACATTGTTAGAACAGGGAAAGCACACATCAATGCATGTGAAATTATTAACATAATTTTTATTGAGTATTCTGAACTAAGAGAATGAGATAGCTCGTTTGCATATTTCCCCTTTTCTACATCATTCCTAGGGCACATGTTAGAGGTTCTCCATGTACATGGTTGCTGGCTCTTTCTCCTTTGTATTAGCTGTTCACATTACCCATGGCCAAAACCTCAAATTCCTGTGTTCCCTTCCTCCTTCCACTTTCCCACCTTTTAAAACACATCCATATCCCTGGAGCCCTATTTGTACTTACATGATAATGGTTTTATATGGGCTAGATTAACTGTGCTAATATTTACCTTGCTAATGTGTTGGACCTCTAAGGTAATTTAAGGCTTTAATCGTTTCAAGAGTTCAACCCTTTTAAAAAGCTCTTCAGGAATGCTGCCAGTTTACACATCTTGATGGAATGGCCATTTTGGCTTCCCTATCACACTCACAGAAGCAGGTGGCTACAAGAAAGGTTGGTTGGCCTGTATGACTCCACTGTCTGGAGTCTGTTCATTATGTCAGCCTGATCGCTCATCTTACGCCATCTCTCATTCCCTCATCAAACTCACATTGCAAATTGCTGGTTTCTGCAGCCATTTTCTCCACCCTGTTTCCTGTGTCATCTTGAGTGATTCATATGTGACTTCAATATTTATAGAGATGCCCCACCCAACACCCTGAACTCATTATTTCTTGACCTCCTCTGCTGCTCAGGCCTTTTAACTCCTTTGGATCTCAGTGATCTACTACCAGTGCTGTACCCCAGTGCTACCTTGTCTTCCCCAGAAACTCCTCATCTCTCTTAATTACATTTCATAATCATACTGTCTTAATCTGAGTTCCTGCTTCTTCCAACTATCCCTCTTCCTTACTTCTAGCAAACTAACTCTTTGGCTTCATAAAGAATCTAAAACCTTAGGAAAACAGCAAAGATTCAAGTCTCTGAGCCCCACTATGACCCTGCTTCTTTATCCTCTGCCCTACCTCTTCCATCCAGTCTGCATTCTGTGGTTTATCTCACCAACTAATCTCTCTACTATCATCACACTCAAGCTCTGAGCTCCTCTCCTGGAGGAATCTAAAATTTTGTCTCTTGAAATTCCACACCTACGTACCTAAGCCTGCCAAATAAAGTTATATCATTGCCATGAGCATTGTAAAGTGGTTAAGAGGATGGACTCTGGAGCCTGACCACCAAAGCTCAGTTCCTAGCTCCTCCACTTACTAGCTGGGTGCCCTTAGCAAAACAGCGTGACCACTTTGTGCCTCATTTTCTTCATCTGTAAGAAGGGAATAATAACTGAACACATCTCATAGAGATGCTATGATGAATAAATGAGCTAATATTTATAAGGTGCTTAGAGAGGTATGTAACTGTTAAATAAACAAGTATTCTACTTCTCCCTTGTAGTTTTTATTCCATTTTTAATAACAGCTATTTCAAACCTTCACTCTCTTTAATTCTCCAAAAAGCTCACTCTCCATCACTTCAACAGATGATCTGGCCTCATTCTCAGAGTACATATAGGACAGTAGGTGTGAATTCCTTTAAATTATCTTACCCTAGAAATTTAACTACATTTGGTGCATTTATATCTCTTTCCAATCTAAAAGAAAGAAATCACCTTCTAAAATTAAGTTTCCTCCCTTCAAATACCTAACCTTTTCTGTGTATATTTAACCTTTCTCTGTCTACTTGTTCCTTTCTTTAACCAGTAAACATGTTTTAATTCCCATGCATTCCCCTCAAAAAATAACCAAAAATCCTTCTTCAACTCTACATTTCCTTTTAGCTATTTTCCTGTCTTCGTCTTTCTCTTCATCAGATGCCTACATTTCCTGTTTCTACCTTTACCTCTTTCATGACTATGTTACTCAGAAATAATAGTAATTGTAAGAAGGTCTAATATTAAAATCAAGTGGGAATAAACTTCAAGGGATCAAAACTTTAGAACTTGGCTTTTTCCCAACCTTAACCAGACATAGATATTCATGATCTTGAATGCTCGTATATTTATATAACGGCTTTCCTGCTCTTTTGTTCCACCATAACAAATTAATTGTTATCATTTGACTACCCCTGCTATTTCCTGTTTCCCTCTTCTAAAAGGGATTAGCCCTACAGACTCCCACTAAAATCAAGGCTTCACTCTTCACCATTCCACCACAATTACTTTCAAGGTCAGCAATAATATCCCAATTTCCAAATCCAGAGGTCAATTCTCAGTGTTCATCTTAATCAACTTCTCAGGACGTTGGCAGAATTTACCATTTCCTCTTCTTTAAAACCTTTTTTTTTTTTCAGTTGCCTTCTGGATACCACTTTCAGTTCTTTTCCTACCTTGCTAGTTGATCTTTCTTAGCCTCCTCTGATGGATGCTTCTCAATTATCTGCCTCTAAAATGTGAAGTACTCCAAGACACTATCCTTAGATAGCTCTTCTTAACATTCTTCACCAATTCCCCCATAGTGGCCCCAGCTAATTTTTGAGCTTTAGATACCACCTATATGCTGATGACTCCTAAACTTATGTGCTAGTCCAGATTTTCCCCTTGAACTCTATACTCATATATCCAAATGCTTACTCAATATATCCACTTAGATGTCTAACAGGCTTTTCAAACTTAACGCACTAAACAAACTTTTATTTCTCCCAGAACTCCTCCACCTTTAATCGTCTTCATTTCAGTCAGAGAGAGTGTATGAACTTAATAGTTTATACTGGTAAAAGAATGAAAGCCAGTGAAGGAGACTGGGAAGTAGTAAAATAAGCAAATGTAAGATCAAGAAAGAAATGTGAGGCATAATCAATCCTGACAAGAGCTATAAAGATACCTATAAAATTAGGGCTGAAAGGATCCACTAGACTTGGCATTTTAGAAGTCATTGATGACTACTGCCTTAATAGGCTTAGAATAGCTTACTTGGGAAATAGGAAGAAGGCTGACCAGAATCATATAGAAAAAATGGCTGTCTGATATTAATGATGCCAAACACACACACACACACACACACACACACACACACACACACACACACTTACACTATTTAAGCCAAACTTTCATCCAGAGTTCCACCTTTGTACTGTAATTTCTCCTTTTTTTTTTTTTTGATGTGGACCATTTTAAAAGTCTTTTTTGAATTTGTTACAATATTGCTTCTGTTTTACATTTTGGTTTTTCAGCCACGAGGCACATGGGATCTTAGCTCCCCAACTGGGGATTGAACCCATACCCCCTGCACTGGAAGGCAAAGTCTTAACCACTGGACCGCCAGGGAAGTCCCTGTACTGTATTTCTGACTGCTTGGGGCTATATCTCTTATATGTATTATAAGTACCTCATATCTAATATGTCCAATAATGAACTCATTTCCTTTCTTCTCTGTTCTCCTTACGCTCAAACAAATTAATGCCTAATCATTCTAAATTCTCTATCATGTTGAATCACACCAATACCTATCCATTACCTAAAGTACAAAGCAAACTTGGGGATCATTCTACTTCTTCCTCCCCACCCACTTCTAATCTGTCAAATCTGACTGCAGCCCTTATCTCCACTGGTCTAACTCAAGTCTTTATAAACCTCCGTCCTCAAACCCCTGCCACCAAACTAATAAGCCTCCTACCTCAGGCAGGTTCTCTTGCCTGAGGCTTTCCCATGCCCTATTCTTTCAATTGTATAGTTATAGTTATCTTTCAGTAAAGTACTTTAGTTAAAAACTGAAAGCTGCTTCCAACTTCACACTGGCAGTAATACACTCCCTTAAAATAGCACACCAAGGCCTTTAAAATTTGGCTCTCGCCTACCATTTCAACCTCAGTTTATGACAGTTTCTCACTTGCCTTAACATAATCAAACTGAAAAATACACTGCATGGGGTCAGACACATACTTCCCACACTTCTGTCTCTGGAATACCTAGAGCTTTCAAAGTTCAAATAAGTTTTTATCCTTAAATTGTAAATACAATTTTTAAAAGTTTGAAAAATAAAAGAAAAAAATTAAGCCATAATATTGTCATTTAAGAGAACATCTTTGTTTCCCTACTAACGTTCCTCTCTGAAAGCACATATTTGTAAACATATAATTTTGCTTAAGATTCTCACATATTTTATTTAGCTATTCCTTGTTATGTTACAGAAAATAAATATCAAAAATTATAAAATTTATTTTGATAAAAAGAAATAAATGGGGCTTCCCTGGTGGCCCAGTGGTTGAGACACGGGTTCGTGCCTCAGTCTGGGAAGATCCCACATGCTGCAGAGCGGCTGAGTCCGTGAGCCATGGCCGCTGAGCCTGCGCGTCCGGAGCCTGTGCGTCCGGAGCCTGTGCTCCGCAATGGGAGAGGCCACAGCCACAACAGTGAGAGGCCCACATACCGCAAAAAAAAAGAAAGAAAGAAAGAAAGAAATGAAAGAAAAAAGAGGGGAAAAAAAACAAGGGTGGGGACAGAATCAAGCCATGAATAGGTTAAGATGTATTCCATGATGACCTGCTCATCTACCATGAGTGAGCCACACATCTGGCTTTCAATTTTCTAGCTGCCAATGTGAAAAGAGAAACTTTGTCAGTTATCTAACTCCCAGTGCCCATGAGATTAACCAAAAATGTCCTGGTAATTTTAACTCTTCTTGGAACAAATATTGTAAAAAGATATTTATTCTGAGGTTCTCCTGAAGGGAATACAGGGTGATATACTTAACAACCTGTGGGAAGATTCTTTATTGGAGATGGCACATCTCATTTCATGTCACTGCTCAAATCAAGAATCAGTATAGGCAGATGCCATTGCACAAATCATAGAGTAATTCTGTAAAAACCATCTTCTTGGAAATCATTTGATTCTATCAAGGCACACAGCTCTTTGCTGGTCTGCTTTAAATCATGAGTAACTATAATATATTGAAATATTCACATATCATATATGTTAGTCACAGTAGTGACTGAAGTTTATCCTTTAGAAAAACTTTCTGAATATTGTTTCTCTTCAAGATAGAGTTTAAAATAGTTCTTAGGTGAAATCTTAAAACGTCATGTCCCATACTGGGCAGTTGAAGCTTGCTTGGAAGACCAGATTTTAGGTTGAGAAGCAAAAACTCCCTCTTTTTGATCAGGAACATTGTTCCCATTGAGAAAGTCCTCTGAGCGCAAGAATGTGGCTGGGCCAGGGATGTTACAGTCTTGGGCTTTTGCATCTAATAGAGAACAGAATGTTATCCTAGAAGGACTCAAACATAACCTGAATAACCTACTTGTTTGCAGAGATTCTCACTGTCTCCAACCTTGAGTCCTCTCCAGAAATATGGATAGGTGGAGCTACAGATTTTGGGCCAGAAGTATCAACTTTACTTCTGTAATATTACATGCTAGTAAGAAACCTGAATACTCAAATCTTTGTTTTTACATTCTCTGAGTTTTTCAGAAGATTTGGTGAGATAAAAGCAATTTTTCTACCTTTGCCTTTGTGTTTGCAGGACTGTTGAGTTATGGATTCTCGTCCCTCAATAATTCTGTCACTAAGATGGCTGACCTTAGGCAGGCTTCTTAAAATTTCTGAGCTTAGTTTTCCTCCCTTGTGAAATGAGGGAGTCTTAGTAGGTAATCGCCTCCCTTGAATTCCCTCTGCCCATCAGCTCTAAGTGAAGAATCCCCTCAGTCTGATGACAGTAAGTGGTTGCTAATGTTTCTCTAACAGCGGACCTGGAGTATCTAAGATAGTCACACATCTTGGCTAAGAGCATGGGCTTTGCAGGGGAAAAGTCCTGGTTCCACTCTGCCCCTTACTAGTATGTGGCCTGGGGCAAGTATTAACCTCTCTGAAGCTCAGTTTCCCTTCTGTAAAGTGAAAGTAATATAAGCTCTTATAGAGTTGTACTAAATGAGACAGTATAAATCCAAGTATAAATACTGTGTCTGGAATAAAGCAAGTGTTCAATCAAAACTATCCATTTTTAATATTATTTCCCTGGGTCCACTGAAATAATTGCTCTTCTAACAGCATTTCTCCAAGTTGAATATCAGCACTAGTGTAATTACAGTGTTTAAAGGTTTTAATTACAGTGTTTAAAGGTTTTAAAGTGCCAACTTGAGTTGACTTGTTTTAAAAAAAAATTGGAAAGACTTAGGCTCAGGGAAATTTTTAAAAATTAAGCAAAACAACCTGTGTGCTGACCTTTACCCTGTAGTTCTTTTATTTAATAACCGTCTGTTAGCAAACACCACTTTAAGCTGTTTGATTAGCCCTAATGTAATCCAGGCCAAATATGCTACCTAACAGCAATAATAAACTTTTTTGCCTCAAAGAAATTTTAATGGCATTTGCTTTACTTTTCTGTTTGTTTTGAAACAAGATTGTGAAGAAGTTATTAGTTTGGGGTTCCCATCAATAGATGTTTAGTCCTTTTAACTTTTGATCATATGTAGATTATATTTCAATACAACTAAGTACAATAAAATCATTCTTAGATAGCAGAGATAAGCTTTGAAGGCTAAGTACTTATTTTATAATTTTAAAGCAATTGTTTACCCACAAAAGAAAAGGAAAAAAATTCCCCCAAATGTGGGAAACTGGAGTTCTTTGCTGTGCTCTTAACTACAGCAGGAAATACGTGTTTGTTTATTATGACCCTAGTGCTTCCATAGCCAGATTAACATTCAAACACAGAGTTTTTATTCCTCTTAACCAACAATTGTCACCCTGACTGTGGAAACTGATAATTTGCAGGGAGTTCGAGAAGAATACTTGTATAATACATCCACTAGAGCCTGGCTTGTACCCACAACTTGGCGATAAATTCTTTGTGAACAGGGAACACTTCTAAGAGTAGGTCCCCCTACAGGGTGTATTAATTAACACACGGTAATGTGCTGGGTCAACCTTTGTCAAACATGACTTTCAAGTACTATCAAATTTTATAGCAAAAGAGTTCAGAATTACCATTATATGTTAAGGAAGTCTCCTTGTTGATTCTAGGTTTTTCCTCATTCATGAGATGTGAGCCTCAACTGATTTGTAACCAGTTGTGAAAGAGTAATCACTTGTATTGCTGCTAGAAAGTTCTCTGCAGGATAAAAGGTGAGTAATATATTTTATAGATAGATAAATAAGACTCTACACTGAAGCTTAAGTCCTGAATACCTGCATGTTAAAACCCCAGATTTATCAAGCCATTGTAGAGACATGTTAATTCAATTTTAAAAGTTGTTAGGTGTCTTCCCTGGTGGTGCAGTGGTTGAAAGTCCGCCTGCTGATGCAGGGGACACGGGTTCGTGCCCCAGTCCGGGAGGATCCCACATGCCACAGAGCGGCTGGGCCTGTGAGCCACGGCCGCTGGGCCTGCACGTCCGGAGCCTATGCCCCGCAACGGGAGAGGCCACAGCAGTGAGAGGCCCGTGTACCACAAAAAAAAAAAAAAAAAAAAGTTCTTAGGAACTAGCTTATTATTTTCTGTCTCTAGAGCTGTTATTTCCTTCAATATTTTATTATTGGATTAACTCTCATAGAACTTCACTTATTTTAAAAGCAATTTTAAAGGATTGCTTACTGAATTCATACACTTTATTTTCTTAATACACAACTTTCTAAAAATTGCTTATAATCATTATTTGTTTGCCAAAATGATTTAATCAGAGGAAAGAGATTATTAAGTGGATACATCTTATAGCTTCTGAATTAAGGGAGACACAAAGGGGGATTTAAAACTGTCACTAAGCTCTAAGGGATCTACTGGCCCTGCCCACCAATACAGTGCTGGTTGAAATTGAGTGTCCTTGTTTTGATGGCCTACCTGCTCAATCTTGTACTTTTTGGTTAGTGATGGTAAGGAAAGGTGGTGGAGCTGAATGTAAAGAATAGCCAAAAATGGTTTAGCAGAATCCTGTCTAAATCTGGCAGAAACCCCGCTTTCTCCCCATTCTGTCCACCCTCAAACTTGCCAAGCCTTGTTCACTTTGGATTTATTTTAAAAATGCATTTCTGGTGAGTGAGGAAAGGTTTTGTACTGTGTTTTCAATGACTCACCCAAAATAACTCCATTCAACTTGTAAACCGTCCTGTTCTGAATGCAGATTGTGTTTGTTCTGAGATGGGCATGAAGGGGCTGCAGAAGGGAGATTAGAGAGGGGAAATGTGGTGGGATAGGCCAGTGCAGTTTATATTTATTCAGGTTCAGGAACACATCAGAATTACTTTTTAAAAAGACATTGTGTGTGTGTGTGTGTGTGTGTGTGTGTGTGTGTGTGTGTGTGTGTGTGTGTGTGTGTAAAAAAACATTTATGAGGTCTGTACCCTTTAAAGCTTTTAAAGATACATCATATTACATAGATACATGGTTCATCTAGTTACCAACCTTTTTTCTGATCCTCATAAAATGTGGAAGGGGAGATTTACATGTAAATATATAATTCCAAATATATGCATAGTGAAATCATTTTTTTAAAGTTCTAAATGCCTTCATATAGGAAGAATCATATAGGTAACATAAGAGCTAGAAATTAATCTTAAATTAGGAAAAAAATGTGTATCAATAAATTGATCACATAAAAGTAGTGTTAAAACTCGAAAATGCAATAATGACTCCCTCTTGTTTTGTTGTGTACCGCAGAAAAATGTTTTATATCAAGTGGCATAGATTGAGCATCTGATATCAATAAATATACCTTTTCCAAAGCTTTTATGATTCAAAATATCAGAGACCGTTAAAAACAATATTTTAGGGCAGGACTGAAAAGAAAATGAAGAAAAGGACTGATCTAAACATGAGCATTAAAGCTTCACAGATGAATTAAAAACATTTTGGCTTTCCCATGTGTTACTATGTCCAGTTATGAGGATTTCAAAACCTCCTTTGAGTTGTTTCATGAATTTATGAAACAGACCAAATAAAGCTTATTCTGTTATATAATCTTGCTTCACCCATTGTTGATGAAGAATAGATGAGCCATTCTTACCTGTTGCTCAGAAACACCAGAGAATTGAGCCACTGAAAAGAAAACAAGCAGTCTAACAACGTTTTACCATGGAGAGGGTAAATTTAGCACTATGTGGCAAACTGATGAAATTGTGATCTGGGAACGGTGAAATGAATGATAAACGACAAGTTTTAGCATGAACAAAATCATAAAGTATATAAACTTACCCAGATTATGTAAATAATTTGCAAGGCAAAGTTCCAGTGGTATTAACACCTGCTTCTTCCAATGTGTACCTGGGAGAATGAAGGAAATCAAAATAGATGGTTTTGCTATGTTAATGCTTACTTATGAGGACAATGAACTAGTATAATAAGAGTTTTTGCTAATGTGGAAAAACCCAAAAGTATAGGTAATAGGTTTATAGACCTTAAATATTTAATTTTATTACTTTAAAATATACACAATAACCAGAAATATTTTAATGGTCAATAATGACAAAGAAATATATCAAAAAATGAGTCTAAGACTAACCACCTTTCCTCATAGTTCAATTACATGATTTGTAAATAAACCTTTGAAAGTTTTTGAAGAATTCATTCATTCAGTAACATTTCCCTTTTATCCTCTTTTATCCTATTGTAAATCATCCCACTGGTATCCCTGGAAATGTTAACAGTTATGTTGAGGGGGCCCAAAACATTACATGTTGAAATGAATTTTAGAAATGCTGGGTTAAGCAAAGTTAAACAGTTTTATTAAAAAAAATTAATCTTGAAAACTTCGCAAGTCTTTAACATTCACTGCGACTGGGATGGGCCTGGGGGAGGCGAAAATATGCAGAGTTTAACAAACTTACTTATACAGAATTCTTTCCTCCAGGCAATTCCATTATTAAGGCAAAAGGGATCTGGGAGGTGTAAGGTAAATAGAATGGCAGATTAAATAAAAAAGTGTAGCATTTTATATTTCAATTTGGTAAACTGCAGCACTATACCACTCTCTGATCAGATTCCTAATTACTAAGATTTTGATGCACAAAATAAAATTTTTAATTATGTAAATACTAAAGAAACAATACCTTAACTAGAACCAAAATGCCTTAGCTTACCTAGTAGTAAATCTTGTTTTGTAATTTGGAGGCATGTGTTAAGGCCTAGAAAAGCAAAAAATAAGTAATTAATTAAACTGAGCATAATGTTTCACTTTTGATATATACTTTATCATTTAAAATTGCCTAAATAGAGTCTGTTTTCTGTCCTAGCCTGAATTTATGCCATTTAAAAAATTCAGCTGCATAAGCATGAAGATAGATGCCATTTACTATAAGAATAATCCCCCCATAAGAAATTAACTGATTTTTGTCTGCTGCGATATAATAATGTCAAGAGCTATACTGAGCAACCACTTTATTTCATATAATCCTCACATCACCTTGGGAAGGTAGTTATCATGATTGCTACTTCACAGATGAGAAATGTGATAGCCAGAGATATTAGCTGTCTTACCCTAGGCCACACAACTAGAAAGAGACAGAAACAGATTTCAAACTTCAGTCTGACACCAAAGACCCTACTGTTCCCATACATCATGCTGGATGGGATTATCCACATCTAACATAAATGTATTTCTTCCTCCACCTTGTAGGCTTTAGTAACTCAGACATTATTCTTTATGTAGAACTTCTGCAACGTTGATTGGCAGTAGGTCTACAATACAGTACTTGTTTAGAAAAAAAAAGTCCTTGAAGAAGCAAGCAAACAACTAGACTCTCCTCAGGTGTAGTATGGCATTCATTTCTGAATAAATTAAACACCTTGGGCAGTTTTCTAAAATCTCAAAGTTGAGAACACAATTAAAACCCCTTATTTTTCAAAATAGCTTGCTGTTTCAAGGATTTCCTTCTTTATTAGTTCTGTATCCTCAACATTTTACATTAAAATTATCATGTAGAAGAAAACATATGATTGTGCTATTGGTGATTCAAGAATTGCTGTACTCTATTCTAATGTTACCTGCTGGCAATTTTTCCCCCTTTCTTTATTATTTGACTTGGTGGTTTGGTTTTTAAATATAGTGTGGTTCATTATTCTCAAAAATTCTTTATTGTCTGAAAGTATTTAAACAACAAAACTAAGTAAAAGGTAATAAGCCATAGAGAAACAACATAAAGCAAATAAATATTTTATCCATTTGACGGTCCATTCTGAAGAATGTAAAGCATAGAAAATTTACCTCAAGAGAACTCAATATTCCTTGTGGGATTCGCACTGTACTAAAAGTGTAAGGTGTGCAAGAAGAATATAGAATAATGTTCTTTAGTTTCCATTTACAGCCTGCCTAGGAAGTCAAACATACCCTCAGAAGCCAGTCATATTATTTACTGCACAGTTCAGTCCCAAAATAAATGAGACAGACATTCAGTTATATACCAGGGAACTGTGGAAAAGATGTGACCAGAGGTGGTGGAAAGATGTAGTCCAGGAAAAGTTCTGGGTCAGCTGGATCTTGAAGATCATTAAGGTATTGGACAGAAAGAACAGGAATGAAATGAGAGGCTAGGATAGAGAGTTAGCAACAGCATGTGGAAATGATGGAACTGGGTAGGGTGGGGTCCATCAGGGCCCTGAATGAAACTGAAGACAGCATACTTTGTTCTCTGTGGCTTCTGACCAGCCCTTTCAGTGCCTTCTCTTCAGGTACCTCCCTCACTTGCTTTCCTGCTCACCTTTCCTACAGGCAGCTAGACACTGGCCTATTTTGAAGGACCATTAAACTGTTAGCTGCATTTTGCTATAGGACTCTTGAAGGCTGGAAAGCTTTTCAGATTCAAAGAAAAAATTTTTAAGATTCAAAGAAAAAATAGTGAAACTTCAAGGCAATGAGATACCAGTATCCCTGTTCTAGCTCTCCCTCATATTTCACAGTATAAGGCCCAGAATGATATTATGATGGTTCTGGGAAGTTAGTCTGGATCTTGGATATGATGTTGAATAGGATTTTATAGTCTTTCTGCTAATAAGATTTTTAAAATAACAAAAGGGACTGCTCAAACTCATTTTTAAAATGTTCTAAACCTTGACATCATTTGTATCTTGTAGCACCAAAATCCAAGCAAGTATTTCTACTTTTTCCCAGCTGTTCCTTGCTCTATTTTCCTTCACCTCTCTATGTCCAATTTCAATGTGGAATTTCCAAATTAAATCTTTCATACATAACACGACCACAATAAATAACTTTTCTTAAGCGTGAAAGGAGCACTCCACGAAGCTTAGTCTTTTCCAGTTTTGATATTTTGACAAGAAATACCAATTACGCGCCTCTTTCTCCCGTCTTTCTCCACCATTTCTTGGACAGAATTCTTTGGACTCCTCGAAGGATAACTTCCAGCGAGCCCAAGCAGACACTCAGTTTGGACGCAGTGAAGAAGGGCGTTGAGTGAAACTTGGCCTTTCCACATTCCTTCTGTTTTTGGGGTGAGAGAAGTTAATAAGCAAAGATTACTAACCAACAAGGAACCAAATTTCGCCTGCTCCGCCGGCCGCGGCGGGGGACGGGGGACAGGGGACAGGGGACAGGGGACAGGGGACAGAGGGCGGGGGACAGGCGGCGGGTCTTTCCACTCCGCGCTCGCCGCGCCCCGCCCCGCGCGCCCCCGGCCGGAAGGGGGCGTGGAACGCCGCTGAGGGAGGGGCGCGCTGACGCGCGGCGGCCCGCCAGGCCCCTGGCGCGTCAGGCTGAGGCGGGAGGCGGGGC
>NW_006788075.1:2064341-2068201 GCF_000442215.2 Lipotes vexillifer
CCCGTCCCCTCCTCCTCCTCCTCCTCCTCCTCCTCCTCCCCCCGCGCCTGCTCCAGCTCCCCGGGGCCCCCAGCCCGGCCGGGCGCTGACCGCAGGGGCTGGGGTCCCAGCCGCCGCCTTGTCTCTCACAGGCTCCGGTTGGGGTTGCGGAGCCCCTGGTGCAGCCATGGACCGACCCCTGGTGGCGTCGGCGGAGGCGGAGGAGGAACTGGAGTGGCAAGTGGCGAGTCGCAGGAGGAAGGCCTGGGCCAAGTGCCGCGGCTCCTGGCAGGCGTCGGAGGCGGAGGACCTGTCCACAGAAGCGACGACGCAGGACGAGGACGAGGACGACGAGGAAGACCTCTCTGGAGCGAAGCTGCCGGCGGCCGCGGGGAGAGGTCCGTGCGCCCCGCGGGGCAGCGGCGGGCGGGGAGCTCGGGGAAGTTCGGGCGGGCGGGGATAAGTCTCGTGCGCTTTAGGCGACTGCTGTGAGTTCTGGAAGATCGTCCTGGGCTCGAGGGGAGAGGGGACACTTCCGACCTTTAAACGTGCGTGCTTGGTAAGGCGTCTCCAGCGTCGAGACACCCCGGTGCTATCATTTCCCTTCAGATGGTCTCTAAGCCGTGTTGCTTAGGGTGCATTTTGCCCCCAGTAGATTTTTCTACCTGGGGGTATCCAGGGTGACCCCACAGTCGGAGTCCTCCTGGGGTCGGTAACGAGCTGTCCCCTCGCTCTGCCCCGCAGGAAACGTGCCCAACGAGAAGATCGCGATATGGCTCAAGGACTGCCGGTGAGTCCTCGGTTGCGCCGCTCACGTCCCGGGGAAAGATCAGCGCTGATGGGACGACTGGGCGGAGTGACTCGGGCCGCCGTCCTTGCGGGTCCCTTGGACCTCGTAAGCCATAAACCGGAAAGTGAGCCGGCGGATAGCTTCCTCCTTTAAGCGATTAGAAATGGAAGTGCTGTGACCGCCGATTATTTGGTGACCATGTTGACTTTACAGTTATTAGGACTTCAGCTCCGGTGCGTGATGTTAGCATCAGAGATCAGAAACCTGAAACAGATAATCATGCCATGTTATTATGCTTGCCCTGTTTCTATTTGAAAGGGTTGTCACATTTCACACAGTATTTTATTTTGCTTTTGTTTTGACATGTGTATATCTGGCAGAAGAGTCATTTCCTTTTCAAATGTGTTTTAGATGAATGTAATTTACTTAACTACACTAACCGGGTTTTAACTTTATGTTGGTGCCTTAATTCTGTTTGCAGAGCTGTTAAAACTAGCTAACTACTTTGTTCTAGCTTACTTCTTGGACATGCATTTGTCAGATGGCCCTGGAATTCACAGAAGGGAAATAGAGCTTTGAAGACATTCAGGCTGCATAAATCTGTTTAATTACATGCTTTGGTAGCTGGTACAGAAATGTTTGGTAAAGTACAGAGGAGATTAATCGTATCTTACTACAGTAAAATGTACTTGTTTCATATTTTAATTATTTTTTCCAACTTATTTGCTACTTATAAAATCTCACATGAAGAATGTTGGCTTTTTAACTTTTGTTAAGTTGTTTGCTTCTGTACATATTTTTTGCCATCTCAATTTGGGCTTTTCTTAATCTTTTGTCCAAGTACCAGAGTTTGAGAAGTCTTTTCTGGTGGGGAGAGAGAAATGATTCTTATATATGCCAGTTTATTTTTCTTTCTTAAAGACATAAAATATTGGCCATTACTCTCTTGCTATCCTGTTTTGGTGAATTGCCTGGAGCCTTACTGAACACTCTTATAGAGCTCTTTAACCTTTATTGAGGATGTCATAGACCCTTCTGAGATATGATGAAATATATGGACCTTTTCTCTAAAGATGCACAAAAAAATGTTTAAGAGCAAGAGAAGAATCATGTTAATGTTTATTTTATGGTGTATGGGAGTTAAGATTATATGAGATATATCAAGTAGACAGTAAATAAGTGCATCTTTTAAGATAAATGCAGTGGGCAAATGTTAACATTCACCAGGACACAAGATCTCTGAAAATTCCAGGAGTTTTGTTGCTAATCTTGATTTATGTAGGCAGATTCTATATAGTCTGTTGCGGATTTCCTACATAGGTTTCTTTCTTGTTCCCTACAGCTTCACCTATTCTGTACGAACGGGACATTCATTTGTACTCTGGAGAGCTAGAACAAAGTCTTTTATTGTTAGCTTTATTATCACAGATTTGACTGCTAGGATATATGCAAGTTTTTTTTTTCCTATAACAATTTAGGGTCCTTCCCAGAGTCAGGCATCTGTCTACTTTGTATGTTATGTACAAATGATCTGAAGACAGCATCCGCCCCCAACCCCCCTGATAAGTTCTCAAATATTCTTTGTTTTCTTACTGCTTTCCATATCCTGAATAAAGATACCATGTTGTTTTTCCTTAAAGGGAGTCTTTATTTTGGTAATTTTTTTTTTTTTTTTTTTTTGTGCCTAAGCGGAAACAAATTGCTTGAATAAGTAGCATCTAAGAAGGGATAGAGTTTTTGATAAGATTTGTAAGAGGGCAATTATAAGAGTGAGAGACTTGTGTTTGAAGGAGAATGCCAGTTATATTCTGCTCATTTGCCATTTTCTGTTGGTGCCCAGGCCAGTTGAGACATTTACGGAAGGAGTAATGCAATGTTTTGTCCTACGAAAGTAACCACCAGGGAAGAGGAATGACTTTTTTGAGGGCATAAATTATAGTTTTATTAAAATATATGCAAAAACTTCGAGGTTTTATTATCTTTATGGTCATGGCTTATTCTTTTTCATTTCAAAAGCACTAATTTTTAAAGAACCACCATTGCTTGTATATTTGTTTGTAGAAACTTTTAACATTTAAGTGGCATTTCAGTAATATTTCTTTGAAACTGATATTTTTATGATTGATCCCATTTCTGATGTGAATTTATAACAGGTATAAATTGTTGCTGACGAAAGGCTTATAACACAAAGTAGAACTTTTATAATGAAACATCCTGTTTCTTTCTTAACTTAGTTTTGAGAAAGAAATGAAAAACATTTTGCATTAAAAAGATTTCTAAGTTATCTGTGTTTGTACAACAAGAATGTGAAAGAATTTTAGTAATGGCTAGTTCTTAGGGTTGATTCTCAAGCCAACTTTTTAGTAATTTTCTTTTCAGAGTTAAATGAAGAATACATGTATTTTTTTTAGTTTAAAAGCCTAAAATAAATTCCAAACTTCTCCATTGTATCAGAAAAGATAATAGTTGGGGTAAGGGAGGCATTGCGTGGTGCTCTAAAATGCTTGATGGGATTTGAGAAAACTGTTGAGCCTCATTTCTAACTATACTCTGACTTTTTAATTTTATTGAGATAAAGATTTGTTTTTTCTTAATTCTCTTTCCTGTTTCTAGGGAAGGGATTGAGGGGAGCAGACATTTTCTTAAGGCCTGTTGTCATTCTCTTTTCTTTTTCTGTTTTTGTAAAGAAAATGCCAATTCATATCATTTGTAATTGCCATTCTTGCTCTTAATTGCTGGCAGATCAGACGTGTGATTAAATCATTCCTGATGATCTGACTTGATGATAGGTATTTGCTTAGTATGATATTACTTATGTAATTCACTTGCATTCCATGTGCGTTTGGGAGGAAAGTTCAACTGTGATTAGAATCTTGCTTAGCTATAACCCTTTAAAGTGTAAGGCTGTGCAGTGACAGCTTTCGAGACAGCTTTTCAAGACTAAGGTTTATATGTTTGTGTGGTTTCAGTACCCCTTTGGGAGCCTCATTGGATGAGCAAAGCAGTAGTACACTCAAGGGTAAGAGAAAGTTGCCTTTCTAAATCTGTTCTTTATGAGGGTCCTACTTTATATGTCCTCTGAGTGAAAGAG
>NW_006788075.1:2068211-2140226 GCF_000442215.2 Lipotes vexillifer
AAAGAGTGTGTGTGTGTATAAATTATAAAAGTGATGTTCATGTTTATAAAATATGGTGTTTTAAGATAAAAGCCTAAAGGGAGAAACCTTGTCATGAACCATAAAACAGTGATGAGTTTAAACAAATTACCAAACCTTTCCACAATATGAAACTCCCTTCTTTTTGTTGTCCAATTAGACATTATAAAGACTAATTAAATACAGAAATATGATATGTAAACATAAGGAAAATATATGTTGAGTGAATCAGGTGAGCTTTAGTGTAGCATTTAGTGTGGCATTTCTTTGCTTACATTAACCGAGATTGCCACACCTGTGCAAGGCAAAATTCTGAAGTTCAAAGTACAACAAGAATGTGCAGGTAGTGGCAAGGCATATGAAAAACATTTATAGTATTAGGAAAATCTAGCTTGAGCTCCTGACTTAATATAAGGGGGTAAAAGGAATGATTGTGCTGGGATCTGGTTTTCCATGAAACTGTTGGGTAAGATACATTATCTAACTGAACATCTTAGAGGCTTATTAAGTATAAAATAGCCTGTAGATTGGGGCTTCTAATAACTTTACCTGGCTGCAAATCATGGTTTCCTTTACGATAAAGTGAAAACTTATATTTTCTTCCTGAAATTATATAATCAGAATAATCTGTGAGTACATTCAGGTCTGAAATGCTTTACTGTGTCTTATATTTTGCTTGGTCAGTTTGTTTTAATTAAAACAGTGATTTTCTGTGGGGGTCAGGAAGAACAGAATACCAGCATGAATCTTCTAATGTTTCTTTCAGGTGTGCTTGTGAGAAATGGAGGAAGTTTTGAGGATGATTTGTCCTTGGGAGCTGAAGGTATGTTTGGAAGAACTGTACCTTCATATAGTTTTAAAATTAAAAAAAAATAAAAGAGAGAAAGTCATGTGCTTTCATGTTTATGATCCTCAGAGCTAAATTTAAAGTTCTTGAAAGTGGCTCAGACACATTTTACAGAACCTTTTATGTGTTAATAATCTAGTAAGAGCCTATAGGAGACCTGTAGGAATGGCTCTGGAAAACCATTGTGCAATGTCCAAAGGTCTTCCTTGGACTCTGTAGCTTACAGGAACTATTTGGGGGCAAACAATGGTCATATAACTGAGGGAAGAATTGTCCCTCAAAAGGAAGGAAACTTAAATATTTATACGTGAGAAAACTAAAGTGAAGCTTATTTTAGTGTGAGGTAGCCTTATGTCAGACTTAACAGCTGCAGCTTGTCTCTTTGCACTCAAGTGTCTCCTGTCTTTCCTGCTTCCTCTTTTTCCAGATTTTTAGATTAAAGGACAAAGACAAAATAGAGTTACGAGAAGTTAATTAGAAAGCATTATGCTGATGTCTGTTCAAGGCTGCATTAGGATTTTAAAAGTGTATTGTGCCATGTTTAAATTTTCACAGATTATATAATCTTTTCCTGTGGATTCATAATAAAGCTTTCCACAATGTAAAATTAAGAATTTTTTTATTGTTTTACTGGTATTTTAAAATTATTGGTAACTGTATAGCTGGGTTATTAGTGTGTGCTTTTTAAAAAATAATTTATTTATTTATTTATTTTTGGCTGCATTGGGTCTTCATTGCTGTGCGTGGGCTTTCTCTAGTTGCAGCGAGTGGGGGGCTACTCTTCATTGCAGAGCGCGGGCTTCTCATCGCGGTGGCTTCTCTTGTTGCAGAGCACAGGCTCTAGGCGCGTGGTCTTCAGTAGTTGTGCACATGGGCTCAGTAGTTGTGGCTTGCGGGCTTTAGAGCGCAGTCTCCGTAGTTGTGGCACACGGGCTTAGTTGCTTCACGGCATGTGGGATCTTCCTGAACCAGGGCTCAAACCCGTGTCCCCTATAGTGGCAGGCAGATTCTTAACCACTGTGCCACCAGGGAAGTCCCAATGTGTGCTTTTTATTAAAAAAAAGAATTAAGGATTTTATTAAATCTTTTTGAATTGTAAGTTGATGAATAGTGAATTTATCCACTGAATTTAATATCCTTGGTCTTTTGCAGTTTGAAGTCAATCTGTATGATAAGAATACTTATTTAGAGCCTTCTAACATTGAAAACTCTAGAATGTGTATATGTTAGTTTTTATATTTCTGTTAATATGCTTTTAAGGAATAAACTCTATAAAATAAACTCAAACTTACTGCTTCCCAATCAGGATAGTTGAACATACTGTTAACCCCTTATTAAAATTCATTTTATTGTTATTGTAAATAGCACTTTTGATATCTGCCTTAGTAGTTTCACAATATAGAATTCTTTTAAAAAACTTCATTTTTTTAGAGCACTTTTGTTCACAGAAAAATTGAGGGGAAGGTACAGAGATTTCCAACATACTTTCTGCCCCATACGTGCACAGCCTCCCCCATTGTCAACATCCCCCACCAGAACAGTACATTTGTTACAATTGATGAACCTAGGATAAGGCGTCATAGTTACCCAAAGTCCATAGTGTATGCTAGGGTTTACTCTTGGTCTTATTACATTCTATGGGTTTAGACAAATGTGTAATGACACGTATCCATCATTATGCTATCATATAGCGTATTTTCACTGCCCTAAAAATCCTCCGTGCTCTGCCTGTTCATCCATAGTGAATGATTTTATTGGAAGCCAGACCCAAAAAGGAAGTCCCAGAGAAGAGTGGAGCTATTATGTTGTTTTGCTGAAAATTGTTTCAAGATTATTTTCATTCATTCAGTAAATATTTATTGAATGCTATGTGTTAGACACCTTTCTGGTTGATAAGAAATTGCCATGACTCTGCAGATCAGAAATGAAAAAAGAAAAAAGTCTGGTGTGCTGAAAAAGATGTGTTTTTAATTAATTTCATTCTTTTATGTTTGTCTATAAAATTTAAATGCAGTAAATTTAACCCACTGTAAACTTAACATTAACAACATTTATTTGTTTAGAACTTGTAAGTCTAGGATAAACTTGAAAGGCAACTTTTAAAAGAAAACTTATGTTGAAATGAGTAGGAATTTTCAAAGTAGGTGCATGAAAAATTGGTTGTAACTGGAGTGAATTATCAGCCTTAAAAAAACCACATGTTAGGAATAGATATTGCCACACTTAAGTAATGCTAAATCATGTTTTTGTTTTTGAGGTATTCTTTATTCACAGTTTTTAAATTTAGTAATTAGAAGCACATATACCACGTATCTTCTTACCACTTATTTCAAACTGTTAAATTTAATTGGTTATTTATATATCTTTTTATATTAAACATTCAGTGGAGGTAGTTTTACGTTGCTAACAAACAAAACCTAAAACACCCTCCAAAAGCTGCTGACTCTGTTCTTATCTATCTGTATATTACCTTTAATGGTGCAGATTTAATGAGCCAGGACAAGAGTTTGGCATATTAGGCATTTAGCTATAATAATGTGGTTAATTTGCTTTCTTGTCGATTGTATCATAGTAGTTATTGTCCTACTAACAGTTGTGCCTTGCATATATTCTTTTTACCTTTAGCCAACCACCTCCATGAAGCTGATGCTCAAATTGAAAACTGGTATGTAGCTGTTTGTTTTTTTCCTTTCTAAAAATGAAGAACAGTTATGGAAATAAAGTTTTATATAATCTAATTTTGTTTATAGCAATAATATCTTGGCCAAAGAGAGAAGACTACAGTTTCATCAGAAGGGGAGAAGTATGAATTCCACTGGATCTGGGAAAAGTAGTGGAACAGTCTCAAGGTAACTTATTCTGGATTTACACTGCAACTACATTGTGTTGTAGATGACCTACTCTTATCCCTTTTCAGCCTTGGATTTGGCTTAGTAGTATGAAGTTAAAAGGAATCCACAGTGTTTTGTGGATCAGCATAACTGAGAGAAGAGAAGCGTCTTCTTTTTTTTTTTAATTAAGATTAAATAAAAATTAACAGATATGTTAAAAATGCTGCTGGAATCCATTAATGAGTATTTTGAGTCCTATCAACAGCTTGAAAGAGGAAGTCCATAGTGGAATAATTTCTACTTCCCAAATTCTCCATTCTGCTAGGGTCTTGAGTTACTCTAACATAAAAATCAGAATAAACCTTTATAATTTAAAGCTTGATATTTAAGTGTAGATTTATCTTCATATAAAACCAAAGGTCTTTAAACTATATATTAAAATAAGCAAATACATGTGTATAATGAACCAGTTTAAACTATTATCCAAATTATTGTTTTGGAATTTGAACATATTCTCTGAAACAAATTGAAATTTCCTTCTGCTCAAGTTCTATCTCTAACATTCCTATTTTTCCCGGTGAGTCTCAGCTTGGATTACCACTGGTATAAGAGATAAGGGTTAATAAATGTTCAATTTACAATAGAATTAGAGCAAGAATTTACCTTTGTGTAACCCATTCTCTCCTTACTTTACTCCTACTTCCTGAGTGCAAGTGGTTGAAAGTAAGCTCCTCCTTCACTTTTCTGAGATCAGTGGTTACCTATATTGCCTCTTCTAGGACGGCCAAAGAGCAGAAAAACTCAAGCTCTGCAGAATGTCCCTTGGTACCAAAGTTGTACCAACTTCCTAGTGCATTTTCCCTTTTCATTTTTTCCTAATCTGTTTACTCCTTATCCTCCCTTATCTGTCCTCAAACTGTTTAGCTGCTTTACTGGAAATCTCTTTAAAATGACAAAAAAAATAAGGTGAGGAATCAGAGCTTCTTACTGAGGATGTTCTTAGGGCTTAGCTCTTTTTCCCAAAACTAACAGCTTGAGAGAATGGACCCTTTTTAAGGGTTATTTATTGCATTTGGTACCCAATGTATAAAGATGCTGAAATAAATAATGGGTTAAACAGCAGAAGCTGTAGAAGGCTTTCACAGGAAAGCAGGAATATGAATTCATTTATATTGTAATATGGACTATTATAAACTTATTTTACATCTTGCTGTTTCTTTTTTTTTTTTCTTTTTAGTGTTTCAGAATTGTTGGAACTTTATGAGGAAGATCCTGAAGAAATCCTTTATAATCTTGGATTTGGACGAGATGAACCAGATATTGCTTCTAAAATTCCTTCCAGATTTTTTAATTCATCATCATTTGCCAGAGGAATAGATATTAAAGTATTTTTGAATGCGCAAATGCAACGGATGGAAGTAGAAAATCCAAATTATGCTTTAACAAGTAAGGTTTTTAAATGTTAGCATATTATTTTTAAAATTATGGCATCTACAGCAAGATGGTCTTGTTTTTAAAGCCTTATTAATTTCTAGAAATAGCAGTGGCAATTTATTGCGCTTAACACAACAGCTGTTTTGCATATTATAAATTTTTATTATTCTATTTATAGAAGTTAACTTACCTATTCCCCCCACCCTCCCACCCCATTCTCCACTTACTTAAATGTTACATCTGTAGAATGTAACTTGTAGAACCTTATACTTATCTCCAAATTGCTTTTGTTCCAAAAGAAAAGAAGTAGAGGAGGGGCCTTGTTACTATTAGTTGAAGTCAGTCAATTTCAGATGCTTTCATATAACTCTACAATGGCAAGGCTAATTTGATGATTTTTCAAGTTAAATCTTGCTTATTTTTCTCTGCTGACCAGAAATCCCCAAAATGGGATCCCTAGGTAGTCCTTGGATTAGCTTTAAGAGATCTATAAATCCAACCTCCCTCCCATTAGGTATAAAATATATACTTACATATACTTCACATTTGGAAGAGCTCAAGACCTAAAAAGAGTCACAACTATAGATCAATAGCTAGTCCTTTCTGTTTTATTCAGTGTTGTCATTATGCTTTGTCCTTCCTTTTGATTTTTTAAAATGTAAATTCTAGTGCTTAAGAGTGAAAAATCTTTCTCCCTCTCCACAGTAAATGTAGGGAAGTTTTAAGTGATAGATAAGGAAAAAAATCTGGTTTCATAATCTTTGTGATTTAAGTAGTTCAGTTATTGAAATTCTGAACAGTAGTAATGGTTTAATTAATATATGTGTGTGTATATGTGTGTATATACACATATAAATATAAATATATATAATTATTGTTTTTTTCCTTTTATAGGCCGTTTTCGTCAAATTGAAGTGCTTACTACTGTGGCCAATGCATTTTCTTCTTTATATTCCCAAGTCTCTGGGACTCCCCTGCAGAGAATTGGGAGTCTGTCCTCGGTGACCTCTAACAAGGAGACAGACTCGCCTCCACCTTTAACCCGAAGTAACACTGCAAATCGTTTAATGAAAACACTATCAAAACTAAATTTATGTGTTGATAAAACAGAGAAAGGAGAAGGTAGTCCTCCTTCCCCAGCAGTTGACAAAGGAAAGACTCTAAATCTTTCAGTGATGGAAGAAATTGGCAATAAAAGTGATCAAAAGTCTCAAAAAATTGTGAAGAAGAAAGATTCATCTTCTATGTTGGCTACAGTTAGAGAAGAAGTATCAGGTAGTTCAGCAGCTGTTATGGAGAATGCTGACATTGATAGACTTTCTGATGAAGCAAACAGTAATTTTAACCAAGAAGCTGAAAGTGGACAAAGTAAAGAAACTCAAAGTCATGAGAATAAACTGGGTGAGGAAGCTGGTATTATAAAAACTCATTTAGATAGCGATTTCAACATGTCCAGCCACAGTGAGCTGGAAAATAGCAGGGAGCTGAAAAATGTCCCTTTGTCCACACCTGAAAAAGAGCCATGTGCACCGTTGACGATCCCATCCATAAGAAGTATAATGGCACAGCAGAAGGACTCCTTTGAAATGGAAGAGGTAGGTAAAAAATTACTGAGAACTGTTTTAAACAGTGAGTTAGGGAAAAAAGTGCCGAAAAATGTTTTTAAAATGAAAGGTGATGAATAGATTTATACTAGAAAAAAATCATCTTGATTTTGACTTTTTAGGTTTTTTGTTTTATGTTTCACAAACTAAGAAGTCCCAGGACTATGTGATGTCAAGATAATAGCCCCTCTAGATCTTCTGTAATCCATTGCTCATACTTGAACTTTAACCCCTTTTCTCTCTCAATTTAAGATTTTGATTCTCTGAGAAAGCCCTGAGAGAATATATCCAAACTCAGATCAATATTGCATAATAGTTAAAAATACAGGCTTTGAAATCAAACAGGTTTGAGTTCTGTTTGGGCCACTGAATTGCTGTGTGCCTTTGGGCAAGCTTTTCTTAATGTATCTCAGTGGAAGGGTAGGTGTGAAGGCTTTGAGGGTTGGTCTGGGAACATGAACATGAAGATATTTCCTGAAGGGGAGGATAGGGAATCTTGAGGAAGAAGTTTTGAAAGGCCACTGAAAGGATTTCTGCAACCCCAGAAGACCAGCATTTGGCTACTTTTTTTTTTAACCTAGTGATAGTCTTACTATTTTACAAATTTCAAATTGGACAAGGTAAAAATATTTGTTTTGATGAGATTCACCTAAAACTGCTTTTGAATAGTCAGAGGATAACTTATGCATTGGAGCTATATACCTTGGGGCAGGAAACTGAACATTATCAAGCACCTACCTTGTGGCAGTCACTGTACTAGGCCCTTGAAGTACTTTTCTCTCTTCAGTGTATGAGGCCAGCAGTGCTGGTCTTATTTTACATATGAGGAAACAGGCACATATGTACTGCTAACAATTTGTGGCTATAAATTATACAATGTGCAATTTTTCTTTTTAAAATTTATTACAGAATAGTTTTAGTAATAGCTCACAGCTGTTTTATAATCACTCGCCATTGTTTTAGGGAACTAGGAAACAGGATAATTGATTCTGCCCATAAAATGTCCTCTTAGGTGAGTGTGTCTCTCTCACATCAGTTAAGATTTTTCATTTATTGCAAAATTTCAATTGCTGATACAGCTTTTTTTGTGGTCTTTGAATGCACCTCTTAATACTTTAATTCTGACTAAAAAGTGAAATAAAAGGGAGCAAGAGCAGCCCTTTGAAATATTTTACATTTTTTGTAAGCTTCTTTATTTCTCATTATAATGGGTTCAGAAAATGACAACTTTAATTAGAACCTTTTTGTTCCATTTCACTGTTTGATTTTTTTTTGGCTTTGTTTTGGTCTAAACTTGTCCTAGCATTCATAATTAAAGTGTAACCTCTTGCCTTCCTTTAGGGCCCCTCTTCTGACAATTGGATAGACTGCAGATACTTGTTAGATACTTGCAGACCTGATTTGGTGACTCAGATGAGAAGACACTCATATTTTGCTTTTTAATTTCTAGAATTCCTGAATTCTAAGACAGAGTTGTGTTTTTGTTTTTTAAATTACTGATGCCATACACGAAAGTTCTTTACAACATTTATAAAGTGCTAGACAGATGTACTTTGGCAGCAAGTGAACATTTAATAATAGGCTGGTGTTTTGTTTTTTTTCCTTTTTCTTTTTTTTTTTTGCTCCCTCTGCTGGCAAAAGCAGTTAGTGAAGAAAGTAACAACATTGAAGTGAATATTTTTTTGAAGTACAAAATTATAGGCATTGGTGGCTTAAGGATAATGGAAGATTTTTGTTTTCAAAAAAATATATGGTCAACCATAGCTACATTGTAAATAACAGGGAATTTTAAGGATAATCCTTATTTTTCAGACATATTTCAAATATGGATAAAAACCTCCTAGAATTATGTTTTTAATCCCTTTGGGAACTTTAAAGAAAGCTTGTAGAACAATGGATAAAGAAAGGAAATAATGTGTTTCTTTAATTTCCTCTTCTCCCAAGCTTGTTGAATCATACTGACAAATGAAGAGAACAATCTTATTAAAGCAGACTTTTAGATCCCATTCAAAGTAGGTCATTACTATTTTTCTTTTGCACTCCTTTCCCTTGAGGTTTGATTCCTATTGGGAACTTTCTTCCTTTTGTAAAAATAGCAAATAAATATAAGCTTGAGCACGCACACGCTGTCAGTAAGCCAGTTTTTAAACAGATTAACTGAATGCCCACTGCTTTGGGTGACTAGGTAGGAGAAAATGTTGCAGATGTGGCTCTGTGCATGAAGCTGCCTAGTCCCTCTGAAGCAGAAGGTAAGATCTGACAGTCTCCAGGAGCAGAGAGAACTATTTAAATGTAAAAAGAGTTAAATAGATGACAAGACTGACCTAGGCCTTGGAGAGTGAAAGTGACTATCTCTTATGATAAGCAAAAAAGGCCAGACAATATTTTCAATTAAAAGTCAGTTTGCCACATAAAAAATATCTTGCAGACTGTTTTGGTGTATCTAAAAGTTGTAAAACCCCACTCTTGAGTTTTCTAATTCTTAGTGACTTGATTGGATAATTCTTGTGTTATTGAAATGATTTATTTTGAATAAATACATCATGGTAACTCTCTAGAGCCATAAATTAGTAGCATGAATGATTCACAGTTAAACCAGAATGATTTTACTCAGTAAGCAATTGTTCATCTTTTAGGCGTAAAGGAAAATTTTCTCATGCTTAAACGCTAGAGGAAGGAGAACTTTTATCTGTGTGTTTCTGTAAATAGGTTGTCCTGTGTCTCTTACTCTATAAATAAACATATTTAAATAAAGATATTATTGGCAGCATATACAATTTTTTAAGCTACTGAAGTTTTAGTAAATGTTTCTAATCCTGTCTTCACACTGATTGTTGATTTAACTAATATACCTCATTACTTAGTTTTAGCCATTAAGTTTCAGGATTCTTTTTATTTTATTTACTGGCCTGAGTTAAAGTAATCCCAAATCAGTCAAATACCTGACAGGTAGTTAAGTTGTTCTGTTGGCCTTTCAGAATGAGACTTGAATTTGAGTCTTTGTACAAACCTGCTCCTTTTGAGTACACCGTAAAGCTTGGTATGGTCCGGCTGGTTGATAGGGTCAGACATCGGACAAGAACTCAAGTCATCCCCTGCCCAGCCCCCTGCCCCTTTTTGGAAAAATAATGCTTTCCTTTGAATTTTTTTGAGATATCATTAAAAATTAGACAGAATTGTAATTTTTGAAGTTCCAGTTTTGGATTTCTGCTGTATAGGTCTCTTTAAACCATAGAGGAAGGGTGATTTGAGTTAGAACATTCTACGGTGTTGCTGCTCTATAAAACATAGTACAATAGTATTGTGCCTAGAAGATATGTCTTATTCAAGATAAATGTTACAGATGTTGAAAAATCAAACTAGGTATCTGCGTGGTAGCAGGACATTGATTCAAAAAGATACAATCTTTGTTTGATTAAAATATTTTTAAAATGTAGTAACTCAAATGTGTGAATTATTCTAAAGCTGTTGTCCTACAGCTTTAAATCCCAAAACACTGAGACCAAGTGATTTTATCATTTTAGTTTACTGGGTTGTTTTGGTTTTTGTTTTTGTAATTTTTATTATGAAAAGTTTCAAACTTTCCCAGCGTTTAGAGAAAATAGTATAATGAACACCCATTATCCGTCACTCAGTTCGGTTATCAGTATTTAGCTATAGTTAATTTAATAAAAGACCAACTTGTAGCAAATGACCAGAATTCCACTGAGGATTTGAAACCATGGAATAGGAAAAATCCTGCCACATAAATCTAAGTTCTGTGTTTGCATTATAATTTTCTGTGGTGCACCCCCATCTTGAATTTGACGGCTTTCCTCTGCACAACTGTAGCCAATAATGAAACCTAATAAGCTATGAAATTCAACCATTAACACTAGCAAGTCTATTTCTGTCTTCAGCAAGTGATTGATTTTGCTGAGTAAGTAGGAGGAAGGATCCTAACTTTAGTAACTTTATTAGTAAAATATGATCCTGTCAGCTTTTTTAAGGGTCCTATTCTTCTTTTCTTTCAGTTAATTATGGAGTTTGTAGTAGAGGAAGAGAGGGAGTTTGTTGTTTTTTTTTTATTGTCCATGGAGTAGCAGCATCTTGAAGGATAATATACTGAGGATACATATTCATTAAAGTCATGTTACCTTGTGACTAATTTTATAAATCTAAAGAATAGAATATGTGATAATTCTGCATTTAAAAAAGAGAGATCATAATCTTTTGCCTAAGCTGAGATTCCTAGAATAAAATTAAAGAGACATTTAGATTTCTGTTATACTTTTTTTGGTCTGTTTGATATTTGGTTTACAGAAAACTCTTTGAAGTAGGCTAGGCCTGAATAGAGGCTAATAATAGACCTCCTGTTGACTACAAAAAGAAAATGCATTTTGTTTCTTTGCACACAAAACAATGGTTTTCCTCTTGAACTTATGTCTGCCGCTTTGAAGAATACGATTTTTCAATAAAAACAAAGATAATAGAGGCCATTTTATATATGATTTATAGGTGATGGTTTTAAATGAGTAGTACGCGTTCAGTTTTCAAAAGATACATAAACTTGGATTCATGTTCAACTATGTAGAACAAAGATCACAAATCAGAGCAATTTCTAAATTGGGTAATATCTTTAACCTTTGAAGTTTTTTTTCATGTTGGCTATTCCACTTTCACTCCTATGGAATCTTTCTTACTCTAGAATGGAGTCATAGCTCAAAACTGCGAGGGTTCTATCTAAAACCTGTTTGCTATTTGCTCTCCAGCTTGTTCAAGGCTGAAAGCCCAAATATTTGGCTAGTTTGCCCACTTTACTAGGATGTTATTTATTATTTTAAGTACTAATCATTATAGGGTAAAGTGTGGGGCGTTAGTAGCATACCCCCGCAAATATTTACTCTTAGTATAGGGTTAGTTATGTTAGGATAGATAGAGTATTTGGAGAGTGTGATGAGTAAAGCATCTGGAAATTCCTAAATTATGTAGTTGTTTAGGTAGGAAAAAAAAAGACAGCATAAAAGGACAACTTCTGTGGGTTTGGTATCTTTTTGAGCATAATTTTCAGGGAGGATTTATGGCTAAGATCTTTCAACATTTTAGTCCTATAATGAAACCTGCTTTTCTACTTACAACTCCCAAGTTATGTCTTAAAAGAACATTTGTGTCGGGACAAAGCAGTCTTCCACATGAGTGGTTTTTGATACCTGAAAATTTGTGGACTTTTATAAGATTTTGCAGTGGGAGCATGATTGCCGTTTTTCAAGATACAAGACTTGTAATTGCTTCAAGTGTGTGCCAGTGTGCTGCAGTGAGTGTATTAGTATTTCTCCTGGGATTGACCTTACACTTTGAAGTTTAACATTTAGAGAAGAATTTTTAATTTTGGATCTGTTTTTCATTTAATGATAACTTTTAAATGAAGTAGTTCACACATGTAGTTATTTTTCGTTGCTATAAGCTTGCAGTCCTGTTGTTAACTGAAAAACAGATAAAATTGAGATGTGGGACATTATAACGATTTTGAGATAGGATGCACTTTTTAAATATATAAAGCATTGGTACCTTCTTAGGTTGGTTGTTTAGTAAATGACTATTAAGAGGTGTTCCTTTTTGCCATAGATTCTTAAGTTTTAACTACTTAAAACTCTTCTTTAGGTTCAAAGTACAGAGGGAGAAGCTCCTCATGTTCCAACCAGTTACCAGCTAGGTCTTAACAAGTCAAAAAGAGGTAAGTAAACCAGTACCCACTAGTTCCAGAGCACATTACCAAAGCATCTTTGGGGGATTTGGAAAAGGTATTTTTTTTTTTTATCTATCAGTGTTTGTAGTACCTGTAAGTGTAAAAAGAAGATTAGGAACACAGCTGTGCCTGCTTCATTATGGTTTGGTTATAGAATTTTTTTTATCTTCCTGAAGACTTTTGTGCTCATAAAGTAATTTTAGTTTGCTGATCTTGTAATGACCTCCTTACACAATTCTGTGTATTCTAAATATTTTTTCAGTTCTACGCAAGGGCTAGATGGGAAGTGATAGAGCAACAGAGTCAGGCCTACTTTTACATGGTTGGGAATGAAATGTACACTTGTATTATCCACCTCTGGGTTTTTATTATTTAAATGCGACTCCTAGGTGTAATAAATGAGTGTGCCTCTGGCAGAAAACACCAGTCAATCTCTCAGCAGTAGGTAAAGCTAGTTAAATTCAAACTGTAAATCAAAGGTCAGTGGCTCAGACATTGTTCTTCTCTTGAATTATTAATTATTGACCAAAGAACCTTTGAATCCATTTCTTTCACTTTTAACTTACAACAGAAAAACATGTCTGATCATCTTTAAAGTCACAAAGCTTTTGAGATTTAGAGAAAAGGAGAGAGGAAGTTAAAATGACCACTGAAGGTAGGAGTGTTTATTTTTAAAACTTCACACATGCTGAACCACCCTTTTTTTTTTTAAGCAAAGATTCATATGTGTGTTCCTAGAATAGGAAATTACATGTTTGTTCTCTTCTGATCTCTGAAGTGACTTCACATGAGACAATTTGCATGTAATTTTTCTTTTATTACAGTATGGTACTGAGAAACAAGAGCTCCACTCTCACTAGGTCATCACAGTTCTGGTCAGACACAAAATGAACTTTCCTGCTTAATTTTCTTCCCTTTGTGAGTCCATAAATTTATGTATGTGTTCCTGAGCCATAGGCAGAGTTCACAGCCATCCAGGAATCTTTGCTTTAGATAGGTAGACAAGGGATGCATTGGAAAAAGCAGCTTGCCCTGTGTCAAAAAGAGGATAAAAACAGCATAATTACTTTAAGATCTTTGAAGAGTAAGCTTCCTGTGGTGGGAAAGATGGAATGTGGTTTTTATTCACATCTGGGTTTCTTCCTCTTATCTATGTAGGAGCACTTATTTCTGGTAGCATAAGTAAAAATGGTGACATTTTTTTTGAATCACATCTTTATAAAGTAACAGTAAAATGGTTTTGTGTGTGTGCATGAGAGAGAGGGAGTGAGAACAGTACAGTGTTTTAGTCATTTTTTGAAAGTAGCCTATCACATTTTGATAATGTGATATGCAAATATCTTAAATTAATCATAGTGGCAGAATTAGAATCACTGGTATAATGTATTCATTTCACAAAGTTAGTAAAAATGCGTACAGTGCATGTATAAAAATACTTCACACTTTAGTAATAGAACTTTTGAAGTTACAGTGATCTTAATCTCAAATCCAGTCCTGGGATACTGAAGAAGAGAGGTTTAGTGACTCAACTCATGTCACAAGCTAACATTCAGTAGGTATATTAAGAGCAGTCCAACATTTTTCTAATTACTGAAGACGTTCAGTATTCTCTTTAGTCTAGCAGAGTATATGGGTGTCCTGTTTACGTTTCTCAGCAATACTGGATAAATAGAATTTCCACATCTGTTTTGTTCTCACTTTAATGTTTGCTCTAACTTCCTGGTTTTTAATTAGAAATAATGTCTTATCTCTTCAGTTAGGACAGAGGTCTGTTTCTTTTTAGTTGTACCTTTTTCTTTGGTGAACTGTGTTTCTTGTGAAACTGAAACATCTGACTAAAGAACCTCAGTTGTGATTTATAGTTTACAAAACAGTTTCACTTATGTTCTACTTAGTTTCTGAAGTAACCCTGTGAGGTAGAATGATTATCCCATTTTTTGGAGGAGAGAAGTTATTGCTTATGATGATAAAGCCGAAACTTGAACCCAGCCTTCCTTGTTCTTTTCCACTGCCTCACACCTGCTCTGAAGCCTGAGCAGTCTACACTCGACCTGATGTGTGTGAATTCGGGGCAGGACTAACCATGGAGAGGTGCACTCGGCACAGGCTGTAGTACGCTACGGATAAAACAGATCTTAGCAGAGAGAACCTGAACGGAGCTGGTCAGGGCTTCCTGGGCTCTTTTGCAACTGCCTTTTGCCCAAGCAGATGGGGCAGTTTCACTTCTAAATCCTTTAAGAAACTGTTTAATTCTGTTGTTGCTTTAAGGAGATAGTTATCATTGATTCATTCAGCAAACATTTTTTATTGTTGGCTTGGTCTAGGTACTTGGGATACAAAGAAGAATAAATAAGGTTCCTGTCTTCAGAACGCTGACAATCTAGTTTTTTTTTAAAAAAGACATGCAAACACATAATTATGGTGATGACTCCTATGACATGTTAATCATTTTCTCAAATAATAAAATGCGTAATCAGTACCTATGGTAACAGCTTATTCCAATTCACTTTCACAATTATTACAATTTACCTAGATTTATCAAGGATATGGATCAATTCCATATATTTCATTATGCAGTTTTGTTAATTTTAAAACATTACAGAATTATTTTAAATTTTTAATGGGAAAAAAATTATTCTGTTTCATGTTGCTCCAGATTGAACCTAAGGTTATTATAATATTTTTCAAAGTCAGGCAACCTGTAATTAATTTTGGATTTTATTGAAACATATTATTAAGTACTTTCTATCATTCAAGACTTAAATGAATGTGGACTTGGTAAACACACTTTATTTAGCCTGTTGCTTTTTAAGTTCTGTGGAACTTGACTATCTCATGAAGTGTCTCCCTCAGTAAATGTAATAGCTGTAAAGTCTCCCCCACTGTGGTACTTGTAGTGTGGTTGGGCATGTGATCAGGCCAGCTGTGTTTAGTTGGTCATTTTAGTTACTTTAAAAAAAAATTTTCTAGGTTATACTAACCAGGAATTAGAGTTTTGAGGCCAAAAAATAAGCAAGTTTATTGTAAAATTAACAGTATTACCTACTAGTTGAACCTATGTGATTGAGTTTCATTCAGTTGTTAAGAAATAATTTACAAATGTTTGCATCATTTGAAATATCAGAGACACGTAAGTACTCTTGTGTACAATTTATTTAATTTGTTGGCCTTAATTGTATTTTTATTTTCTTATTAGTGAAGGTAATAGAAGTTTTTACACACTACATTTAAACTTCTGATTTCACCTACTACGTGTCTTCACATATTTACATAATGAAAATGGTTTACTTTGGGACTTTATTTTTATTAGAGCCATTTTTCATTTCAGCCTCTTGTCCTCCAAGGATAAGACATTAATTGGATTTACCAAAAAATACATTATAATTAGAGCTTAATTAGCAACTGAACACTGAGGATTTCTGATCTGCTTCAGTTTTGTTTGAATTCAAGTTACGTCCTGTGCTTTGAAGCCACAATTTTGCATAAGTGATGTATACTTTTCTAAGAAAGAATCACTGTTGTGTATCATATATCTTTTGGGAATCATATATCTGTAATACTGTACTCATTGAAGTCTTATTTAGCAGTTTTGTATAACTAAATTTCTTTTGGTAGATCAACTATTACGTACTGCAAGTCAGCACTCTGATAGCAGTGGTTTTGCTGAAGATTCGACAGACTGCCTCTCCCTTAATCATCTTCAGGTAAAATTTCCTATTGTAGTAGGCACTGTGATTAACTTCTGTATATTTAGGTGGTTTTTCACTGGCTGTATATTTCAAGACCATCTGTGTAATCTTTATTTTTCAAATGACGATAAGACTAAAATTCTAGGATGCAGATGTTATCTGAGCGTTTGACTGCAAATTTTAGGTTTCACTAATTCTTCATTTCTCTCTGAGAAACAACAAAAAAGCTTCTCCTTTATTTTTGCACCACCAGTAAACAGTATTTTAATGCTTGACCTATTGTGTTATTTAAAAAATTTTTTTACCGTCATTATTTCAGTATTTTACAATAATTATTTAATAACTAAAACTGTGGATCCATAGCTTGCTGAATATTATCTGACTGTTATGCTATAGTGTGTTAGATAACCCAGAAAATAGCCACATCTTTATCCCCAACCAGCTTATAGTTTATGTGTGCAGTACACAGAATGTACATAAAAAGTGTTTAAAACATCTGTAAGGGAATTTTAAAGAAAATTGGAATAAGAGAAAAAGAGAACCTAAAAAAGCCCTTTAGAAACATAGCATTTAAGGAGTAGACAGACAAGAAGTTTCTAAGGAAACTCAGAATAATCCAGCAGGCATAAAAATTGGGAGATGGCGGAGAAACTTTTAAAAGGAAAGCTATGGCCATTGGAGTGAAAAGGTGAGAATTTGTTTATTCTGAAATTGAGTAGTTGAGCAAATAGTTCTGATGCATTAAATGATGCAAAAGCATGAATGGAGAGTAGATCAGTGATGAAGAGAAGATACGAATGTTAACTGTTTTTTCAAATAAGAATGATAGCTTAAGAGTTATAGGTCTTTTTGTCTTTTTCATACAGTAATGACTAAGGGAAAGGGCTCTAAGAAAGAGAGCTTGATGCAGAAAAATCTGGGATGAAACTGGAGAAATACTCTAGCCCTGGAGAGGATGTGATCAGAAATACAGGTTGGAGGGATTAGCTTTGAAAAGAGATACAGTTTTCTTTCAGAATGGAGAGGAGGGAATGATGAGGAAAGGTATGGGGAAATTTGTAGGTGTTGGGAAAGAAGTTAAGAAATTTCTGTCCGTTTTCTTTGTGTCAGTGTCATATGTTAGAAGAAAAGGAGATGGGTATTGAAAAGGGATTTAAGGAAAATAGTAAAGATCTGGAATAATCTTTGTGAGAAAGTGGAAGGGTTGTTGATCAGGGGCACTGAAAGCAGTTTAGAACAGCACCAGAGCCAAAACCAAGGTGGGAGACCCCAAAAGTATAGAAGCATCGTATCAGTTTGGTATTTTGTTAATGCTACTACTTATTTGAATTCTCCATCCTTCTACCTGTTTTCTTTTCACAGGTTCACGAGTCCTTGCAAGCCATGGGGAGTAGTGCTGATAGTTGTGACAGTGAGACAACAGTCACATCATTTGGTGAAGACCTTGTCACACCAACAGCACAAGACCAGCCTTATTTTAATGAATCAGAAGAGGAGTCTCTTACCTGTCCTCAGATGGGAAGAGAGAAGGCAGCAACAATTGCTGACAAACGGTCAGATGGCCAGGATTTCCCCCAGTGCGAGACTGTTGAGAATACAGGACATCAACAGTCCACCTGTAGTGCAGGGGATCACGTTACTGAAATTACTGAAAGGAAAGAGGATGTGTCTCCAGCACAGCCAGTGGAACTACGGAGGGAAGCAAGTGCTGAAAGCGATGTGGATAAAAGCAGTGAATGTGAATTTGCCCAGTATACCACCCACCATATTCTTAAATCATTGGTTTCTATTGAAGCTAAATGCAATGAGAAGGGTGCTGAAAATACAACTGGGCCTCCCTCTTCTGTGGACAGAGTTAATACAGCTTTGCAAAGAGCGCAAATGAAGGTTTGCACTCTGTCTAATCAAAGAGTGGGGCGTAGCTTGATAAAGTCAAAAGATCTGTTAAAACAGAGGTACTTGTTTGCAAAAGCTGGCTATCCTCTAAGAAGGTCTCAGTCTTTACCAACCACCTTGCTGAGCCCAGTAAGGGTTGTATCCTCTGTTAATGTTCGGTTATCCCCCGGAAAAGAGACCAGATGCAGTCCACCTTCCTTCACTTACAAGTACACACCAGAAGAGGAACAGAAATTAGAAAGAGAGGCGATTGAGCATGATGGTCAGTCTTTAGTTAAGTCCACCATTTTCATCTCTCCATCATTTGTGAAGAAAGAAGAAGCCACCCAGAGTGAGGTGAACCGGTTGGAGGAGTGCCATCAGCGAAGGACTCCGGCCTGTTCGCTGTATGCTCCGGCACCTGTATCTCAGTCCACCTGCTCCCTTCACTCTGTCCCCTCCGAGTGGCGGGAAGGGCCCCTCTGTGAGCACATGAGAACTCTGAGCACTCACAGCATTCCCAACATATCAGGCACCACCTGTAGTGCCTTCACTTCCCCTCTCGGGTGTCCTTACTCACATAGACATGCTACCTACTCTCACCGAGTGTGCTCTGTGAACCCTCCTTCTGCCATCGAAATGCAGTTGCGAAGAGTGTTGCATGATATTAGAAACTCACTGCAGAATCTTTCACAGGTATGAGAAAAAGTTTATCCGTCTTACCTTTTTTTCTTTTATTGGTCTGAGTACCTCTTAATTTTCAGGGAAGCTGGGACCCATCAGGCCTGAGCTACCTCAGCCTCATTTTCCTGCATGCCTCAGCTTATCTGTACCTGCCCCCTCCCAGCATCTTCCCTCCTAGCTCAAGGGAACAGCTGTAACTAATTCTGAACAAAGTGAATTTCTCTGCTCACAATCTCCCTCCTTTCTAGAGAAGAGATTTTGCTCATTAGGTCTCCTCCCTTCTTTAGCCTCTCCTGCACTGTCGTTGTCTTAGTCAAGTTGTCTCTGTTATTAAAAGAATTTCCCTCTCAAGTACTGTCTGTCCTTTTCTTTTCCATCTGACAGTGTTCACCACCTCTTCTTTCTAAGTTTTCCTCCCCTTGGCTTCTGTGTCACCGTATGTTCTCCTGGTTCCACTCGTTGCTCTCTGACTAAGCTTTCCCTTCATCTGCTGACTCCTGATGCTGGTCGCCTGGCACAGAATTAGTCTGCTTCCACTGAGTTAAAAGGCTGGGACCACCCCAGAAGAGAAAAAATCAGGTAAAGTGTGAATTTGAATAAAAACGGTCTATGTGTCTTGTCACTTTTAAAGTCATTGCTCTCAGATTTGTTAGTGGGCTGGAAATAATTTCCAGAATAAGCTTTGAAAAGAAGTAAATTGTCTCTTGATTTGCCTTTCACATTTCCTTTCTTTATTTTTTAAATTAGTTAATTTATTCATTTATTTATTTTTGGCTGTGTTGGGTCTTCGTTGCTGCGTGCGGGCTTTCTCTAGTTGCGGCAACCAGAATAAGAAAAGAAGTAAATTGTCTCTTGATTTGCCTTTCACATTTCCTTTCTTTATTTTTTAAATTAGTTAATTTATTCATTTATTTTATTTTGGCTGTGTTGGGTCTTCGTTGCTGCGTGCGGGCTTTCTCTAGTTGCGGCAAGAGGGGGCTACTCTTCGTTGTAGTGCGCGGGCTTGTGTTGTGGAGCATGGGTTCTAGGCGCTTGGGCTTCAGTAGTTGTGACGTGTGGGCTCAGTAATTGTGGCTTGCGGGCTCTAGAGCGCAGGCTCGGTAGTTGTGGCACACGGGCTTAATTGCTTCACGGCATGTGGGATCTTCCTGGACCAGGGCTCAAACCCATGTCCTCTGCATTGGCAGGCGGATTCTTAACCACTGCTTCCTTCACTTACAAGTACACACCAGAAGAGGAACAGAAATTAGAAAGAGAGGCGATTGAGCATGATGGTCAGTCTTTAGTTAAGTCCACCATTTTCATCTCTCCATCATTTGTGAAGAAAGAAGAAGCCACCCAGAGTGAGGTGAACCGGTTGGAGGAGTGCCATCAGCGAAGGACTCCGGCCTGTTCGCTGTATGCTCCGGCACCTGTATCTCAGTCCACCTGCTCCCTTCACTCTGTCCCCTCCGAGTGGCGGGAAGGGCCCCTCTGTGAGCACATGAGAACTCTGAGCACTCACAGCATTCCCAACATATCAGGCACCACCTGTAGTGCCTTCACTTCCCCTCTCGGGTGTCCTTACTCACATAGACATGCTACCTACTCTCACCGAGTGTGCTCTGTGAACCCTCCTTCTGCCATCGAAATGCAGTTGCGAAGAGTGTTGCATGATATTAGAAACTCACTGCAGAATCTTTCACAGGTATGAGAAAAAGTTTATCCGTCTTACCTTTTTTTCTTTTATTGGTCTGAGTACCTCTTAATTTTCAGGGAAGCTGGGACCCATCAGGCCTGAGCTACCTCAGCCTCATTTTCCTGCATGCCTCAGCTTATCTGTACCTGCCCCCTCCCAGCATCTTCCCTCCTAGCTCAAGGGAACAGCTGTAACTAATTCTGAACAAAGTGAATTTCTCTGCTCACAATCTCCCTCCTTTCTAGAGAAGAGATTTTGCTCATTAGGTCTCCTCCCTTCTTTAGCCTCTCCTGCACTGTCGTTGTCTTAGTCAAGTTGTCTCTGTTATTAAAAGAATTTCCCTCTCAAGTACTGTCTGTCCTTTTCTTTTCCATCTGACAGTGTTCACCACCTCTTCTTTCTAAGTTTTCCTCCCCTTGGCTTCTGTGTCACCGTATGTTCTCCTGGTTCCACTCGTTGCTCTCTGACTAAGCTTTCCCTTCATCTGCTGACTCCTGATGCTGGTCGCCTGGCACAGAATTAGTCTGCTTCCACTGAGTTAAAAGGCTGGGACCACCCCAGAAGAGAAAAAATCAGGTAAAGTGTGAATGTGAATAAAAACGGTCTATGTGTCTTGTCACTTTTAAAGTCATTGCTCTCAGATTTGTTAGTGGGCTGGAAATAATTTCCAGAATAAGCTTTGAAAAGAAGTAAATTGTCTCTTGATTTGCCTTTCACATTTCCTTTCTTTATTTTTTAAATTAGTTAATTTATTCATTTATTTATTTTTGGCTGTGTTGGGTCTTCGTTGCTGCGTGCGGGCTTTCTCTAGTTGCGGCAAGAGGGGGCTACTCTTCGTTGTAGTGCGCGGGCTTGTGTTGTGGAGCATGGGTTCTAGGCGCTTGGGCTTCAGTAGTTGTGACGTGTGGGCTCAGTAATTGTGGCTTGCGGGCTCTAGAGCGCAGGCTCGGTAGTTGTGGCACACGGGCTTAATTGCTTCACGGCATGTGGGATCTTCCTGGACCAGGGCTCAAACCCATGTCCTCTGCATTGGCAGGCGGATTCTTAACCACTGCACCACCAGGGAAGCCCCACATTTCCTTTCTAAATCTCTTTCTAAACTACTTATATTTAGACAGTTGAGGAAATGAAGAAAATGACAGTGTAATGTAATGATCGGGTTATTCAGTTAAGAGTCGAGAGGCATAGAGTGTATATAATAGATCCCTTATCATGGTGACTTAGTAGACAGGAAGCCACTTGTACAGTAAAAATGAAAGTTGGAACTTTTCAAGCTATGTAGTAAAATACACCTTCTTTTAAGTATAGATTTTATCCTCATGATGATTGTCTCCTAATGATTTTCAGTCTAACCAGAAAGTGGGTGTTTCTCCTTCCTCCTTACAAAATGTAGTTCTATCTACATGGGAGACATTTAACTTTTCAGCTGCAATTATATGAAGCTGGGGATTCCCAGGGTCCTGTCCACCTGCACCGTCAAGTGCACCTGTCTAGGCCAGCTTGTTCTGCTCTAAATCTGGTCTTCTCTTCAGTGTCCCACCAGTAACTCAGCTAATTAATTTCCCCGCCCTCACACCACCCCACCTCAGTAGACAGATGCTCTTCATGACCTGGCCTCTGCCTATCTCTCCAGGCCCATTCCCTGTGTGTGTGCTCCAGCCACACTGGACTGCATGCAAGCCTCTACACAGGCGTGTGTCCCTAGGTGTCTGTTTCTTTACACATTCGACTTTTTTTTTTTACCTGGAACACCCCGCTCTTGCCTTTCTTCACCTGACCAAGTCCCTTTTACTGTTAAGGCTCAGCTCAGGGGTCACCACTGTCGGGAACACTTACCTAATCTGGATTTTTGCTTGTTCCTATCATAGCACTCCCCATGCTGCCCCCAGCCAATATTATATATATATTTTTTTTTACTTCTGTTTTCTCTTCTTTCTTACACTGTGAGAACACTTGAAGGCTGGAAGTGACTTTTACTTCCTTTTATCTTTTTCACTGCCTAAAATAGTGAAGCATAGTAGATACTCAGATGTCTAAGAATGAGTGTGATGATTGCTTGCTACTTTCTCCAGCCAAGTTAGTAGTTTCTGTAATCTCAGAATGATATTTGCTATTGCTTCTACATTTCTGAGTTTTGTTTTTATTTTTCTGCTTTCTCAAGGCAAGAGAGACATAGGTTTGAACTATTTGTGTTCCTTTGCCTCTTTCCCGTTCCAATACACTGACTTATAACCTTCAACAGATAGGAGTAGTGGGTAGCATTGGGGACTGATTTATTTGGTTCCTGCTAATAACATGAAGTGGGTTTTGTTTTTGTTTTTTGCCTCAGAGAAAAATATGTAGACCCCAAATTCTGCCTTTTTAACACCTTAGATAATTTGGAAGCAGTCACTTTAACATTGATTCCTAATTATACTTCCACTCTTTTGAAGCACCCTGTGATGAGAGGGCCTGATCTTGCTGCTGCTCCCTATAGTACTCAGAAGTCATCTGTTCTACCTCTTTATGAAGTAAGTTCTTACTTAAATCTCTGTGTTACAAAATAATTTGTGTGATTTAGAAGTTAATGCTGTTGTATTGTATTTTAGAATACTTTTCAGGAGCTCCAAGTAATGAGGCGGAGCCTGAATTTGTTTAGAACGCAAATGATGGATTTAGAATTGGCAGTGCTGCGTCAGCAAACCATGGTTTATCATCATATGACTGAGGACGAAAGGTAAAAGTTCATTTGACTCAAAATACTTTTCTTTCTAAAAAGCATTTTTTGAAGCTGGGTTTTATTTCTACTGTTGTGTACCCTTTATGTAGTCTGTGAACCAGTATAAATAAAATTAGGCATAGTGTTCTGCTAGGTAAACTTCTCTGCCTTTGGTGGATTGAGGAAGATAGTGGTTGCAATCTGTTTTTATTGTTTGGGATATTTGTAATCGAGGAGAGAGGAAGAAAAACCAGTTCTCCCAGTGGTTACACCTATTGCAGTCGCTGTTGTGCTAATTTATAGAACTTGGAGTTCAGTACCTTCTGAAAGCTTGTGAGAGAGTTGTGAACACTGAATCTCCAAACTGCTTTTTTCAAACTTTGTGCCTACTGATAGATACGAAGTTGATCAGCTCCAGAGCTTGAGAAATTCAGTCCGAATGGAACTTCAGGACCTGGAGATGCAGCTGGAGGAGCGTCTGCTGGGGCTGGAGGAGCAGCTTCACGCTGTGAGTGTGCCTTCGCCCTTCCGCTCCTCAGCACTCATGGTATGCTACCTTGGGTTGTGCATAGGTTTTTCACTCAGGACTTGTTTATAATGTTCCACACAATTTAGGACAGATGCCTCAATTTAAAAACACTTATTTTAATGGCATTAGAGACATGCAGAGTTTTTAAGGAGCCTTTCCCACAAATCAGTGGAATGTGCAAGTTGTAATTATTTTCTTAAATGTTTAGTATATTTAGAAATACATTGAAAAATCATAATTTTTAATAATAGAAAATAAGGAGCAATACAAAAGTTTAGGGATTTTAAAGGGAAAATGATAGTGGGTTAACATATGACTGATGTAGATGTTAATCACTGCATGTAACTGTGAAGAACACAGATATGTGTAATATATATATTTCACTTAGACTTCTTTTCCCCCTTTCTTGCCTTTGAAAAAAAACCTCTTTCCTTTAAACGTTCCCTTTATTTTGGATTCTTTTCCATTCTTTATGTTTTTTAAGGAGTCAAATGATATCTTTGTAAAAGCAGAGAAACATGTATTCAACCAAGAGAATAGAAAGAAACACTGTTTCTCTTTATTTTGTACCACTGTTCTTACTCCTAAGGTTCCTTTCCATGCATTTTGAACTCCAACAGTTGTATTCTTATTTTTGCCAAAATCTTTCAGTTGTAGAATATACTGTTTTGAATGTTGAAATACTGAATTTTCTCTTTGTTAATTGAACAACATACCTGATTTTGTTAAAAATAAATGCATGAATACACACACATATATATGCACAAATATGGAGTAGAATAAGAATGTGTGTGTATACACATATATATGTATAGCATAGACTAAGAATATCCTGTATTGTCAATGAATATCTTTTTCCATAAAAGGCTTTGATCCATTATTCTGAGAAATGTGTGTTGGTGAGAGCAGAGAATCAGAACATCTTCTATACAAACTGCAGTCACAGTAACACATTTTATAGGATCCTGTGACAGTTTAGACTGACCTTTGTGACATAAAGGGCTACTTCAGGGCAATAATTAGTTCATTATAAAACACTTGCAATTTGAAAAAATACACATACACACACACATATTGTTCTTACTTTTTCAGGGAATGTGTGGCAGTAGAAGCGCTGATAACTTGTCATGCCCTTCTCCATTGAATGTAATGGAACCAGTAAGCCTCTTTCCTTTTATTTTTTTTTATTTTTTTATTTTTTGCTGGAAATTTTTTTTTTTTTTTTAACATCTTTATTGGGGTATAATTGCTTTACAATGGTGTGTTAGTTTCTGCTTTATAACAGAGTGAGTCAGTTATACATATATATATGTTCCCATATCTCTTCCCTCTTTGTCTCCCTCCCTCCCACCCTCCCTATCCCACCCCTCCAGACAGCCACAAAGAACCGAGCCGGTTTCCCTGTGCCATGCGGCTGCTTCCCACTGGCTATCTACCTTACGTTTGTTAGTATATATATGTCCATGTCTCTCTCTCGCCCTAACACACCTCACCCTTCCCCCTCCCCATATCCTCAAGTCTGTTCTCCAGTAGGTCTCTGTCTTTATTCCTGTTTTACCCCTAGGTTCTTCATAACTTTTTTTTTTCTTAAATTCCATATATATGTGTTAGCATACGGTATTTGTCCTTCTCTTTCTGACTTACTTCACTCCGTATAACAGACTCTAGATCTATCCACCTCATTACAAATAGCTCAATTTCGTTTCTTTTTATGGCTGAGTAATATTCCATTGTATATATGTGCCACATCTTCTTTATCCATTCATCCGACGGCGGGCACTTAGGTTGTTTCCATCTCCGGGCTATTGTAAATAGAGCTGCAATGAACATTTTGGTACATGACTCTTTCTGAATTCTGGTTTCCTCAGGGTATATACCTAGTAGTGGGATTGCTGGGTCATATGGTAGTTCTATTTGTAGTTTTTTAAGGAACCTCCATACTGTTCTCCATAGTGGCTGAACCAATTCACATTCCCACCAGCAGTGCAAGAGTGTTCCCTTTTCTCCACACCCTCTCCAGCATTTATTGTTTCTAGATTTTTTGATGATGGCCATTCTGCCTCTTTCCTTTTAAATCACTGGGGAAGGGAATGATATAATATTTCATAAACACACAGTTTTCCTAATGTAGATGAAATTTTTTTAAAATACAGAATTTGATAAGTTAGTTAAGTTGATTAGAAGTGACTCGGGCACTTCTGAAAGTCTACCGCCATCTTTGGCCACTGAAGAGCCAGTTAATTGCAAAAGTGATTTATCTTTGTGGTCTCAAGGAAATAATGCATCATAAAAAGTAATTCATACTCCAGGAAATGTGCTTTCACAAGTCTGATTCCAGGTCCTTTTGGTAATTGGATCTGTAAGATGACTACCTTTTGAACAAAAGTATGATTTTTATTATTTTTTAAGCAAGTCAGTTCATTTGGGGGGCATTATGAGTAGCTATTTTATTTTTTACAAGTTACTGTTGTTTTTTTTTTTTTTTTTTTTGCGGTACGCGGGCCTCACCTTTGTGGCCTCTCCCGTTGCGGAGCACAGGCTCCAGACGCACAGGCCCAGCGGCCATGGCTCACGGGCCCAGCCGCTCCGCGGCACGTGGGATCCTCCCGGACTGGGGCACGAACCCATGTCCCCTGCATCGGCAGGCGGACTCTCAACCACTGTGCCACCAGGGAAGCCCAAGTTACTCTTCTTGATACGTAATTTGGACCCCTGTGTGGGACTAAGTAAAATTTCATCCAGCTATAGTTTAGTTAGTTATGTAGTAACTAAATGAATGCATTAGAATCATGTCTTTACAAGTTAAGTGATTTGGGGCAGTAATCACACCTAGGATTTTAATCTTCTTTTAACTACCAATCTTGATTTCAAGAGAGAAGAATTACAATTTTTCTCATCTCCAGGTCACTGAACTGATGCGGGAACAGTCATATCTGAAGTCTGAATTGGGCCTGGGCCTTGGAGAAATGGGATTTGAAATTCCTCCTGGAGAAAGCTTAGAATCTGTTTTCTCCCAAGCAATGTCAGAGTCATCTTCTGTATGTTCTGGTCCCTCTCATGCCAATAGAACTGGAGTACCTTCTAGTGACTCAGTGGGCAGACCCAAAACCCATCTGGTACCAAGCAAGAAAGTATTCCGAGCGTCGGTGGCCTTAACACCAACTGCTCCTTCTAGAACAGGCTCTGTGCAGACACCTCCAGATATGGAAAGTTCTGAGGAAATTTTTGCAGCTGAAGAAGCCTCAGAGGCTGTAGGACCTAAATCTGAAGTGGAGAAAGAGCACGGAAGAATCTCATTATTGCCAGCTGCTGAGGAAATGCATAAAAATGTGGAGCAAGATGAGTTACAGCAAGTCATAAGGGAGGTGAGTAAAATCTACGCTTAGTTTATTTGGAGTAGGTTTTGTTTGAACATTAATTATTTATAAGCTATTCCTTTGATTCACTGTATTCAGTAATTTTCCCATTGATCCAACTCGTGTCTATTAAGTATCTATGAAGAAGGCATATGTAGGGTTCAAATAAGTGAACATGTGACAAACTCTCTAGACCTCTGTTTCCACCTTTGTAAAATTAGGGATTATAATTTAGATCTCTTTCAGGATTAAAAGCTGTCATTTAATAATGTCAATTGACATAAAAAAATGGTGTTGAGATTTTAAGAAGTAAAAAAATTTGAGCTGTTTGGCTTAGTGGGTGGAGAAATGTGGAAATTATATAAGTTCAAAGATAGAAATACAAAATGAAAAGAAGGTTTACCCTGTGTGATTAGCAGTATGCAGACCTGAAATATTTAACCATAGTTGTAGGTTACCAAAAAGACTGCAGAAACTTAGGAGGATTAGTAATCAAGGGCAAACATTAATTGAGAAAATTAGTAAAATAGTTGCTTTTGGCACTAGGATCAGGTGGTAAGGAATAGTATGTATATCATTTAAAAAGGGAGACTGCTATAGATACATGTTTATGATGACTTTTTTTTCCTTTTCTTCTCAAATCACATTGTGTCTTTGGGTGCAAAATCCAATAGAGTGCATGGAATAAAAATTACACATGTTGAATTTATTTTTTTCATTCTGTTCCCTGTATTAAGAGTAACTCTAAGGAAGGACCATAATTACTCATAATTCTTTCCAAATGAGATACTAAAATCCATGATAAAAAAAAGATCATTCATTCTTTCCAATAGTTAAGAAGAAGAATATCCTATAAGTTAAAAAAAAAAAAAAGGTTTATAAGTATCTTAATGAGTACGTGCTCTGTAAGGGTAAAAGAAAGATATGAGACATGAATCCTTAAGCTTAAAGTCTAGTAGGAAGGTAAATAAGACTAACTCAGGAAATAATTGAAAAATCATACAGAAATCATTTGGTATAATGTATTGAGAACTAAGAATTTAGAACTGGAAAAAATCAAACTGAGCCAGAGAAATTAGTGTCAGTGACTCCCTCTTTTTAATCTGTATATTACCAATAAATTCAGTAACGTGAACTTAACATATTTTTAGAATTAACTCATGAGTAGCATAAAACAAATTTTTAGTGGTTATAGGTCAATAATGGTGGCAACAGACCAAAATGTTCCTTCAAATGGGCCATTGATCCTCTGGGTCCAAAGATTAGTTCATGTGTATTAGTTGCCACCATTTATAGCTGCATGATAGTAGCTTGAGAAGTATACTGAAAATAGTCAGTTTTGTTATATAGTATGATATATGCATTCCTAAAAATCGTTGTGCTATGCAAATTTGTATAATAAAAACACAGAGCTTATGGGGAAAATAGTATTAGAAGCATAACACTCAAAACTTGTGACATGTTTTTAAAAAGGTAAAAAGCTAATAAAAACAGTAACACTATTTTATAAATGTTAAATGGTTAAGAAATACATAAATACTGCAATAATGTGACACTTTACCTTGAAAAAGACCTGAAACTTGCTTGTGGAATTGGACTTTGGAAGGGTTGCAGCCTGTGAGTTATTGTGAAGTGGTGGAGGAGGGTGACATGAAATCCAGCAGAAAGTTTTAATGCCAGATGCAGATAGGTGCGCTTCATAACACAGTGAACTGACATAGCTGGTAGGTGTTTAATGTTTGTACAGTTTGGGTACTCTGTTCCCTGGTTCAGCTGACATTCAGACAAATTCACATTTACAAAACAAGCATTCTAGCAGATGAGACTGCATGTATGTAATTTCTTTTCATGACATGAATTACCAACTTAAAAGGTCTTAACTCTATAAATTTATTTGTCCTACAAATGTAATTACCTTTGTAGGTTGATTGTGGCTGGCAGATATTTAGCAGGGTCTGTACATCTACCTTGCTCAGTTAGTTAGGTGTGACTGATTATAATTCATTCTTATTTATGTGTTTCACATCAAAGATCAATTTTTGAGTAGAATTGAGTTTTACTCAAAACATTATTTTTCTCCACAATATATATGTTAACTGAGGAAATAAGTTTTAAGGTACTCTCCCCCCACCCAGAAATGTGATATTTTTGTTCCCTTTAGCTTGTTTTGGTTTGAAAATTTTCCTTGGAAACTGGACTTTATGTACTCATTTAGCACAAATACTCCCTTAATGCACACTTGAATCCTCATTTTTAAATTTGTTAATGGATGGCCTGATATGTGCTGTAAGTAATTTCCTGGGTGTAAAGCATCCCTAAGCCAGAACATTGATTTTTTGGCTGATAGAAAATAGCGTATATAGAAAAGTTGGTTGTTTCCATCATAACGTGGTGGTGCTAGAGAATTAATCATTTATAAGAACATCCCATCAAATATGGAAGATTTTATAATTTGAAGACTGATATGCAAGGCAAATGTTTGAAAATTTTTTCAGAATTTGTTATTAAACCTGTTAATTAGAAACTCCCTAATTCAGAATTTGGCATAGTTTGGACAAACTTTGGCTTAGTATTGACCCTTTTAACTGTCTACAAAGGACTTAGCAAGCAAAATACGTAGTAGATCAAACAAGGCATAAGAAGGAATACTTAAAAAAAAAAAAAAAAGAAAACTACAGACCAATATCACTGATGAACAGAGATGCAAAAATCCTCAACAAAATACTAGCAAACAGCACATTAAAAGGATCATACACCATGATCAAGGGGGGTTTATCCCAGGAATGCAAGGATTCTTCAATATATGGAAATCAGTCATCAATGTGATACACCATATTAACAAATTGAAGGAGAAAAAGCATACGATCATCTCAGTAGATGCAGAAAAAGCTTTTGACAAAATTCAAGACACATTTATGATAAAAACTCTCCAGAAAGTGGGCATAGAGGGAACCTACCTCAACATAATAAAGGCCATATATGACAAACCTACAGCAAACATCATTCTCAATGGAGAAAAACTGAAACCATTTCTTCTAAGATCAGGAACAAGACAAGGATGTCCACTCTCACCACTATTATTCAACATAGTTTTGGTAGTTTTAGCCACAGCAAGCAGAGAATAAAAGAAAGAAAAGGAATCCAAATTGGAAAAAAAGAAGTAAAGCTGTCACTTTTTGCAGATGACATGATACTATACATAGAGAATCCTAAAGATGCTACCAGAAAACTACTAGAGCTCATCAATGAATCTGGTAAAGTAGCAGGATACAAAATTAATACACAGAAATCTCTTGCATTCCTATACACTAATGATGAAAAATCTGAAAGTGAAATCAAGAAAACACTCCCATTTACCATTGCAACAAAAATAAAAAAATACCTAGGAATAAACGTACCTAAGGAGACAAAAGACCTGTATGCAGAAAACTATAAGACACTGATGAAGGTAATTAAAGATGATACAAATAGATGGAGAGATATACCGTGTTCTTGGATTGGAAGAATCAACATTGTGAAAATGACTCTACTACCCAAAGCAATCTACAGGTTCAGTGCAATCTCTATCAAACTACCACTGGCATTTTTCACAGAACTAGAACAAAAAATTTCACAATCTGTATGGAAACACAAAAGACCCAAATAGCCAAAGCAATCTTTTGAAAGAAAAACGGAGCTGGAGAAATCGGGCTCCCTGACTTCAGACTATACTACAAAGCTACAGTAATCAAGACAGTATGGTACTGGCACAAAAACAGAAATATAGATCAATGGAACAGGATAGAAAGCCCAGAGATAAACACATGCACATATGGTCACCTTATCTTTGATAAAGGAGGCAAGAATACACGATGGAGAAAAGACAGCCTCTTCAATAAGTGGTGCTGTGAAAACTGGACAGCTACATGTAAAAGAATGAAATTAGAACACTCCCTAATACCATACACAAAAATAAACTCAAAATGGGTTAAAGACCTAAATGTAAGGCCAGACACTATCAAACTCTTAGAGGAAAACATAGGAAGAACACTCTATGACATAAATCACAGCAAGATCCTTTTTGACCCAGCTCCTAGAGAAATGGAAATAAAAAACAAATGGGACCTAATGAAACTTAAAAGCTTTTGCACAGCAAAGGAAACCATAAACAAGATGAAAAGACAACCCTCAGAATGGGAGAAAATATTTGCAAATGAAGCAACTGACAAAGGATTAATCTCCAAAATTTACAAGCAGCTCATGCAGCTCAATATCAGGAACACAAACAAACTAATCCAAAAATGGGCAGAAGATCTAAATAGACATTTCTCCAGAGAAGATATACAGATTGCCAACAAACACATGAAAGAATGCTCAACATCATTAATCATTAGAGAAATGCAAATCAAAACTACAATGTGATACCATCTCACATCAGTCAGAATGGCCATCATCCAAAAATCTAGAAACAATAAATGCTGGAGAGGGTGTGGAGCAAAGGGAACCCTCATACACTGTAGGTGAGAATGTAAATTGATACAGCCACTATGGAGAACAGTATGGAGGTTCCTTAAAAAACTAAAAATAGAATTACCATATGACCCAGCAATCCCGCTACTGGGCATATATCCTGAGAAAACCATAATTCAAAAAGAGTCATGTACCACAATGTTCATTGCAGCTCTATTTAGCCAGGACATGGAAGCAACCTAAGTGTCCATTGACAGATGAATGGATAAAGAAGATGTGGCACACATATACAGTGGAATATTACTCAGCCATAAAAAGAAATGAAACTGAGTTATTTGTAGTGAGGTGGATGGACCTAGAGTCTGTCATACAGAGTGAAGTTAGCCAGAAAGATAAATATAAATACCGTATGCTAACACATATATATAGAATCTAAAAAAAAAAAAAAATTGGTCATGAAGAACCTAGGGGCAAGACAGGAATAAAGACACAGACCTACTAGAGAATGGACTTGAGGACATGGGGAGGGGGATGGGTAAGCTGGGACAAAGAGTGGTAGTGTCTATGTGGACATATATACACTACCAAATGTAAAATAGCTAGCTCGTGGGAAGCAGTCACATAGCACAGGGAGATCAGCTTGGTGCTATGTGACCAGCTAGAAGGGTGGGATAGGGAGGGTGGGAGGGAGGGAGGTAGATGAGGGAAGAGATATGGGGATATATGTATATGTATAACTGGTTCACTTTGTTATAAAGCAGAAACTAACACACCATTGTAAAGCAATTATACTCCAATTAAAATGTTCAAAAAAATAAGTAAAGCATCAGAGAACCAGGTTAAAAAAAAAGGAATACTGATGTCCTTAAGAAAATAAACTCTTCTGAAGCAGTTTAAAAGCATGTGTTAATAGATAAGTTAGTCTAATGCCATTTACAATTTAAACAAATAATTTGGGTTATCATCTTAGCTGAATTACAATGGTGTTCTGTTAAACTTTGTTTACAAAATATTTAAAATTCAGATTAGTCTTGATTCTGTTCATTTAAAATTGGTAATCTTTTTACTTAAATATACATGGTACTGAATTCCAATTTTTTTTAAGCTTATTGTATCAGCTACCAAGAAAATTAGATTGTCGTCCCAGTAAATTATGGGTCTCTAACCCCATTAACAAAGCCACTATTCATGAAAGAAAGATTTAAGTTTGGGTTGAACAGTTTTGTAGGTGAGGATTAAACATGTTTGGCAGACACTTTCAGGGAAGTTTTCTTATTGCAGTCATGGGTGCATGAAACGATGTCTATCAGGCCTTTGTTTCCATTATTTCACCATATGTGAACTTTTTTAAAAGAATCCTTTCATTATTTATAACGTGTTAATGCAGTAGTTTAATGCAGTAGAATTCTTTTGAAGGAACACACTGGAAGTTCTTGCAAATATTCAATACACTCATTTAATAACTAAGCTTTTTGTCAGATGAAAGATACCCCATTCCTGTGCAGATTGCATATTTGTAGTGGGGACATGTACACACTCTTGGGAGTTTGCCCAGGTGGTCTGTGATGTATGTAATCAGTGGCCTGAAACTGTTTATAGTTACTTTAAAAAACAGAAGTAAGAAGATTACTTAATAGAATAAATGAGCATCTGCCCACAGAAGCAAATGGAACAGAATTACATATCAAAACATAAACATAGATTGCTCTGTGTAGAGAGTACTTTGTTTATTCAAGTTCCTAGGCTTGGTTCATGCCTTTTTGTATCTATTACATTTCATCTGGCAAGCTTTAACATGTATTTTTGTAAATACACAGCCTGCGTGTGTTCTTATTACAATTCTGTTAGTGATCACTTGATATAATGGCTGCCACACAGGAAGCACTCAGTAACTCAGTAGATGCGTAGTAAATGGACGTGTTGCCCCACACTTCAGGCTTGCTGTCAGCCTGTTTATTTGCCAATGTGCATTCCTTCCTTAATCTCAAGTAGTCTGTCTTCAGCCTGTCTTACTTTTTGAAAGTTATAAAGGTGACTTCACCATCCATCCCACTGATTTTCTCACTACTAATCCTTCCCACCTCTCTGTAGCGTGGGAGACTTTGGAACTAATTTATTTGTTCGTACATTTATTACTTCAATAAATTATCAAAGGCATTTTGTCATTTTCGGTGCTAGTCTGTAGTCCTTTGTTTTTCTACTTTCTGTTCCTTTTTGTGTCTGATACTGTCTCTCTCAGGCATGTGCTGTCTCACTCTCTCATTGATGCATTTATTCAGACATTCATTGAGTACTTACTGTGTGCCAGGATACATTGATTAATTTCCACTTGAGCTCCCCGTTTCTATTCTAATTCCCCTGTACTCTTTACCTAGTAGGAACTGTCTTGTTGGCTAGGCTTCTTCTTGCTGTGTCTCCAAGGTGCTCTTGCTACAGTTTTCATCCTCAATATTGTCTGAAATTTTCCTTACTTTTTCTTTACTATGTTAAAGACTGCTATTCTCTGAGAATTTATTTTTTTCCTCTTCTAGCCCATACTAGTCTCTCATTTTTTAAAATTTGTTATGTCATTAATGAATTAATAATTTTCTCCTTTCAATATTTCATGAAATAATATTCATTTTGTGCCCATCTAGATTATAACATCCTTGGTAGAGACTCTTTTATGCTTTACTCCAGTAATATCTGTACCCCACACCCCCCCAGATGTTGGCACACATTTAGGTTTGTAGAGAATACTTTCTAGCTAGTTTGTTTTTGAATGATGAAGTACAATGAGATGTGCATTGGACAACAGGACTGAAAGACTCTGCTACTCACTGTCTTTTGTAAATATAGATTTACAGAGGATCTGATTCAACACACTGCATTTGCACTTGTATATCGTGGCAAAGAGATTCTGGTTTTCATAATATTTGTATCCAATACATATTTGTTTAAAAAATGAATCTGAAGTACTATGAACTTAAGAAACTTGATGTTTTGTTGTTTAAAGCTTAGAAATATTGGTAGAAGGTAAGATTAGAAGCTTCTATTTATTCAAATATGTTTCAGTACAGATGGCTGGTAGCTAAGGAGCATTTGTTTCTCTGAATACTTATGTATAAATATGTATCGTGTACCAATTTTGCATGACATTAATACAGAGCCATTTTTTGAAGGACTTCAATTGAGATGTGCTCAGGATGTACTTAGGAACATTTAAGGGAACAGATCAGGCTGACAGGAAACTGGAAATGTAGAATTTTTTAAAGCTGGTTGAGAGTGTCTCAAGTGCTAATTCGGGAAGGCGTTATCAGCTTATTTCAGGAAATACATACTTAAAGCCTTCACAAAGGGCTATTCGGAGGTGATGCTGTATCATTAGAGAGAAAAAGGTGTAGATAGGCACGTGTAGTGTTGGGGCATCTGGAGAAGAAAATCTTGATGGAACTGTCATTGCCCCTAGGCCTGTTTGCCTTTTCCAACAATAAAATGATGTAATCCTTGTCCGAAGCAAAATTTCCAAACAGGTGACAAATGTACCATACAACTAAATAAATATTTATTTCTTTAGAGTTTATGGTTGATTAGAGGATTTTTTTTTCATGTTTTAAACTAAATTGTACTAAATGATCATTTCTTCTTTTCACTTAAAATGCACGTTAGGTTAGAATAATATGTAATAACTTCTTTAGATACTTTGCTTTCAGTTAGTATCAAACAGGCAATACACCTGTATATTATTTTGCCACTAATAGGTTTTCTTAACAATGAGAATACTTGAGTATCCTGCTGGTTACCAAACAAAGATAGACATTCACAAAAAACATAAAAGTGAACCTAACATTTAATCAGTTCTTTCAGGTTATTTTGTGTCATGGGGCAAATTATCTAATGAAGTTTTTAAATCTAACGTTTGTTAATGTTCTGAACTTGAGAATTGTGATATTTTATAATGGAGCTATCTGAGTTGTGCTAGACAAGACCTCAGAATGTGATCTTAGTTTGAGGATAGATGGATGTGATTCCCTACTTGCTCTCTGTATTTCATGAAGGGTTTACATGAAGGTTGTAGTTCTCTCTATAGTTTAGCTGACTGCAGGAATTAAATACTATTTATTTATTTTTCTGAAAATAGAATAAAATGGATTATAGTCATATTGTTAAATTCTTATTTTCCTCTTCTTCCATTCTAGATTAAAGAGTCTATTGTTGGGGAAATCAGACGGGAAATTGTAAGTGGACTTCTGGCAGCAGTATCTTCAAGTAAAGCATCTAATTCTAAGCAAGATAGTCATTAAATGGAATTTATAGGTAAATTTTTCTGAATTCCTTTGTTTAGCTAAATGTAAATTAGTACTTAGTTTTTAATACTTTTTTTTTAGTATACAGGTCTGTTTCTCTAGCTAAATTTTGATTTATAGAAAGTAATATGTTATCCTGCAGTGTGAAAACCTCTTACAACCTCATTTGAAGTGTAAGCAAGTCAAATCTCATAATCTCAAACCTCCAAGGGATTATTGATATTTTGTCATTTTATTGAAATTTCATTATAGTAAATAAATTCTGGAATTGGGGAAATTGGGACCTTCAAACCTGAGTTTTATCTTGATAGCACTGGTTTTAATGTTATTTCAAATGTACAATTTATGGATCAAGATTTCAAGCCTTAATCATAAATTTTTAGTATCTTTGTCTTTTAAAGAAACATATCCCATAGGTCCCATATCTAATCATGTCATAATTTATAAAGGAGGATCATATATATATATATATATATATATATACACACACACACATATACATTTATATATATATATTTACAGAATATTCTCATCCTCCCTTTTAAAGACCTTTCATTAGTAATTGAAAAATGTGTAATGTTCACTTCTCTTTCTTTTTTAAGATTGGCATGGGTCCTATTAGCTGTGTGATATTGGAGTTATCAATGATATACACTGGTGGAGGTGTCATTTGTGCTTCAGAAGATACTTGCTGCTGAGCTGGGCTACTGTATACAGTGTACAATGTTTATTTCTTCTGTGCATATCTTTTTAAAAAACATAGAAACATAGGCACTTTGCTGACTTTATTTCTTTTCTAAACTATCAAAACTGTAGCCATTTGAAAAGCCTAATATTTATTTGTATGTCAGTATTTTCCAATTGATTCCCTAGGAAGAATTAATTTTAAAACTTGAAAACTTCCAGACTTAACCAACTTATAAATAACATATTTCTTCAGACTAGCTTCTTAAAACACTGACCTCTATGAGGTATTTACTGTGCAATAACTGATTCATTTTTTGAGAGCTTGAAACAACCAATGATTTTTCCCTCCACTGCTGTTAATTAGTGTCACTTCCAAGAAGAAAAATTGTTCTCTTGTAAAAATTGCTCTTAATTCTTGAGGAGGTTACTAATAGCAGTAGGATAGAATTTATATGTTACTTAAAACTACTTAATGTTCTTACACTGTAAAGCATTGTTACTTTACCCAAGACAACTGCAATTTTATTATAGCTTATGTAGTTTTTTGTTTTTTTTTGGAAACAAGCCTTAGGTTAAACACTATGTACTTATTGCATTTTCCAGACTTCTTTATTATAAGGAGATGTTTCTTCTTTTAGACTAAATAGTGGAGTATTGCCAAAATAATGGGGCCTGTGACTTGAATGGATAGAAATGAATAAGCTGGTTTTGTTTTTTCAAAATGGAAGTAATTTAGATTTGTTTTTCTCATAATAGATGGTTTTAATTCATTTTTAACCAGTGAGAACTGTTTATGGGAAAAAAAAGGAAGGTAGTTTCCTATTTGGTTTCATATATGTTAAATAAATGTGGAAAGTAACAACCAAATGTTATTAGAATTATTCTTTAGCATTTATAATTTTCAACTCCTATATTTCTTTGTGTGAAATTTTAATCAGAAGTGGTTGAGATGTTAACAGTATACTTTGAAAGAATATCTAAAAGGTTTTTAAATGTCTGAATTATCACACAAAGGCTGATTTCTAAAAAAAAAAAATTAATAAAGTATTTATTTTGCCTAACATGTTTTTAGTGATTTCTTTTCTTGAACCACAACATGAAGAATTTGGATTAGATATGAAGAGTAACAAATAAGGTCCAAAAGAATTGGAGCATATAACCTAATAGGCTAAAATTCTCTTTTCCTCAAGAGGCCTCTGTGATGCTTTCAAAAATGGTTAAGACTAGACCACCCTGGAGAAGGAGTGCACACTGATGCCTCTTGGTCTCATCCAGTTCTGTGGTCCTAATGATTACCATCTGAGGCAAAATAAAACTTTTCTTTAAAATGCACTGTTAAACTACAAAGAACAGACATTAAAATATTACCTTAGTCTTTGGCCAAATTATTCAGCAATTTGACTACTTGATTCTCATAATTGCAATGATACATATAAGCCAAACACCCAACGTTAATAGTTATACAGATATCAATGATTTTTAACTAATCAGCTTTGTAGCCACTTATAGTTCATTGCTGACAATACAAGATACCCAGAATTTGACAATCAAAATGAGAGGTAATACAACTGGAATAACAGCCTGAGTCAATGGGCAAATCCCTTACACAGTTTATAAGTCAAATAAAATGAACTTCATCTCCTCTTTCCATTCTAAATCTTTGTGTACTTGAACATTTGAAAGCTACTATATTCACACCACCATGCTAGCTGCTGAAATGAATGAGAGTGGGTCTAGATGGAAGGACAGGACATTTTTTTTTTCTTAATGGTAAGTATCAAATGAAAAATATGAAGATCACAAAAAGAATCTGCAAAAGTGTAGCCTGGGGTGGTTGGAGAAGTAAGTCTTCACCAAGAAGATTTGGTTTGAGTAAAGTCTTGAAGAATGGGAAGTGGAAAGGATAGGGTTTAAGTTATCAAGAATATTAGCAAAGGTTATAAATTGAGTTTGAATTACTATATGATTGGCGAAGGCATGTTTTTAAGAGCCCAAGCTGTGTATAGCTTGTACCTGTTGTGCTAAGAGCCTGAATGAAGAAGGCACAGAAGGAAAACAAAACTTGAAATGGTAATATGGAAGTTGGGAGCCACTGTGAATGATGTACCATTGACAAAAATGGGCAGCTTCTCAGACTTGAAGTAAGTACTGTTACTCTAAGAACATTAGGTTGAATTTCTGTAACATTTAAAATAATTGTCTTAGGGCTTCCCTGGTGGCGCAGTGGTTGAGAGTCCGCCTGCCGATGCAGGGGACGCGGGTTCGTGCCCCGGTCCGGGAAGATCCCACATGCCGCAGAGCGGCTGGCCCTGTGAGCCATGGCTGCTGAGCCTGCGCATCCGGAGGCTGTGCTCCACAACGGGAGAGGCCACAACAGTGAGAGGCCCATGTACCACAAAAAAAAAAAAAAAAAAAATTGTCTTACACCAATTAAGACAATTAAGCTCAGCTGGATGTCTCACCTCTTTTTTTTTTATTTTTAAAGACATTATTTTTAGAGCAGTTTTAGGTTTACAACATTTAACTTGCTGTAGAGGAAAATAAGAATGCAGTAAAGTGCATGTAAAATAATGTAGAAAAAAAGTATGTTTCGGGGATTCCTGGAGAGATGGTGTACTGCCCATTCTCCTGACCTGTCCAAATGGGAGTGTAGTGCTAGCTGGGAGAATAAAGCAGAACTGAAGCACAGTTTCTTGTTTTTGTTTTTTTTTACCTTTTCCTGGAAAGGAAGAATTGATAGCACTTAGGAAGTCAGAAGACAAAACATTCTATCTTATAATTAAGGATCTAAGTTGTAGTAGGTTATGTATGGCTGTTAGAATCATTTATGAATATTGAAAGCATTTAGTTAACACTCTAGCTGCATTCTAAATGTACAAAGTTAAGATGTCTTACCTAATTAATAGCTCTCTCCTATACAGTTTTTTATTTCCATTTATTACTGTTAGGTGAGGCCCTTCACCTTTTTGTGTTCTCATTTTCACAGCTGATGCTCTGTTTCTCCTAATGAATAAGTAATGGCTTGTGTACAGAATGTTGGTGTGCCCAGCAACAAATCAGAAATGTACTCAAAGAAACATGTCAAACAAATGCCAGGGGCCATTTCCTCCAGTAGGATATCCCAACGGAGGCTAAATCTTTTGTGTACAACGATTAACTAGTTTACGTGTTCACTCTGTTCACTCAAAAGTTTGCTGGATACCCAAACTTTTTAAGGTTCTGAGTTTGGGAAAATGGAAATATAAAGAATGAGTTAAGAGCATGTTTTAAGGAAAGTTAATAAAGTACATTGTTTAGACCTTTGAAAGAATCAATACATTTAGGAATTGTCTCTTTTTGTCCATTTAAATAAAAAATCTAAAGCATTCTTTAATGGATAGAAAAGCATATTAAATGTAGGTAACATGAAGTTGGAATGAATAGGAAAGCAATTTGAAGAGCAGACTTCAGAATGACTTAGAAATGGAACTGGGAAAAGAATGTTGCTTTATTTTAGAAATAACTATAGATAAAACATGCATTTTGTAAATATTTCTATGTTCTTGTGGTTTTATAGAACCTACATTCTATACTTTTGATGCCCCTATTGATTTAGATTTACAAAAATGTCCCTTGAATCAGCCTTGATGTCATAAATACACTTTTATGGAATTAATAAAAGTAGTATTGAATGACAAGTGTACTCAATTTGAACATTCAAATGATATGCAACAATATAATATTTTAAAACAGAGTCATGCTTTATACTAAATTATTTTTGGTTCTTGATTCTAATATGCATAAATCTCTTAATTTTCCTAAGAGAGCAACTTGACAGTGTAACACACTTTACAAAATATACTTTATAATTTTATGCCTTTAAAAATATTGGGACTTTCCTGGTGGTGCAGTGGTTAAGAATCCACCTGCCAATGCAGGGGACATAGGTTCAATCCCTGGTCCGAGAAGATCCCACATGCCACAGAGCAACTAAGCCCACGCGCCACAACTACTGAGTCTGTGCTCTAGAGACCGCAAGACACAACTACTGTGCCCACATGTCACAACTACTGAAGCCTGCATGCCTAGATCTCGTGCTTCACAACAAGAGAAGCCACCGCAATGAGAAGCCCTAGCACCACAACAAAGAGTAGCCCCCACTCGCCGCAACTAGAGAAAGCCCGCGCCCAGCAACCAAGACCCAACGCAGCCAAAAATAAATAAATAATTTATAAAAAATATTATTAAATGTCATGTTTGGCTTCATGAAATATAGAAATGTAAATGCTACTTTTTGTTCATAAATGCACATTTTAATAGAATACCTATTTTTTCCAGTGTAATTACACTTATAGCTAGTAATAGTAGTGTTTTTGTTAAATAAAAGTGGTTAAGTATCACTCTGTTTCTACAGGTACTTTCTCAGAAAGCAACGTACTAGATCACTAGAAAGGGTAACAAAATATTTAAAGTAAGATGGCTAGTATATATGAGATTCATGCAGTCATTGACTTGATAAGGTTGTACATGTTTCTAGTGGTTAAGGCTCAGGCTGGGTTCAGATGTCTGCTATGTAGAACTGGGATGGTAATAATAGTACCTCTTTCATAGAGTTGTTAGTATGAATATAAATGCACTTGGCACAGCTCAATAAGATTTGTGGTGGTGGTGGTGGTAATGATGATGGGTAGAAACAGGGTAACATATAGATGAGGTATGGCAAATTAGGCATTATGTGGAAGAGAGAACCTGAACTTCTAGATCCAGGTCTGAACCATTTGTCTTCATTGTGGTCTTTCAAGCACTAGAACTAGGGACTGGCAAAGGACCCTGACTCTCCTGTTACATAAAAGGTGGACATTACTGAGTTTCAATTTTCAACAAAGAAATTTTGTTCTTTGGAACAAAAAAATTTTCTAATGGAATACCACTTAGAATAATGCTTCTCAAACTTTAATATGCATAGAAATCAAATCACCTGAGATTTTGTGGAAATGAATATTCTGACTGAGTAGGTCTGGGTCCTACTTTCTGGGGTCCAAATTTCTGCATTTCTAGAAGCACTCAGGTGAAGTTGATGCTTCTAGTCCATGAACTGTACTTTTAGTAGCAAGGATTTAGATTAGTAGGTCTTACTACCTGTCTGCTAGTTACTTCAAAGGGAGAAATTTGGTAAGCAGGAAAAGGAATTTTCATCTCCAAGGAGATGTCATCTTAGAGGCCCCCTTCAGGAAACTTTTCATTACAGCCCAAAGTTAAAAATTAAGAATAAATGTATACGAAAACCAGAGAAAGATAATACCGAAAAAGAAAATTACAGGCCAGTATCTTTGATGAATATAGATGCAGAAATTCTCAACAAAATATTGGCAAATCAAATCCAACAATACATAAAAAAGATCATACACCATGACCAAGTTGGATTCATCCCAGGATCACAAGGATGGTTCAACATACACAAATTAACGTGATGCACCACATCAACAAAAGAAAAGACAAACACCACATGATCATCTCAATAGATATGAAAAGGCATTTGATAAAATTCAATATCCATTCATGATAACTTACCAAAGTGGGTATAGAGGGAACATATCTCAACATAATAAAAACTATGACAAACACACAGCCAATATAATACTCAACGGTGAAAAGCTAAAAGCCTTCCTGCTAAAATCTGGAACACGACAAGGCTGCCCACTCTCACCACTTCTATTCAGCATAGTATTGGAAGTCCTATCCATAGAAATCAGGCAAGAAAAAGAAATAAAAGGTATCCAAATTGGAAGGGAAGAGGTAAAATTGTCATTGTATGCAGAAGACATGATACTCTATATAGAAAACTCTAAAGACTCCACACACAAACTACTAGAACTGATAAACGGATTCGGCAAAGTAGCAGGATACAAGATTAACATACAGAAATCTGTTGCATTTCTTTACACTAACAACAAAATATCAGAAAGGGAATGAACAAAAATAATCCCTTTTTAAGTCGCGTCCAAAAAAATAAAATACTTAGGAATAAACCTGACCAAGGAGGTGAAATACTTAATGCTGAGGACTATAAAACATTAAAAAGGAAACTGAAGATGATTTAAAGAAATGGAAAGATATCCCATGTTCTTGGATTGGAAGAATTAATGTTGTTAAAATGGCCATACTACCCAAAGCAATCTACAGATTTAATGCAATCTCAATCAAATTACCCATGACATTTTTCACAGAAGTAGAACAAATAATCCTAAAATTCATATGGAACCATAAAAGACCCAGAATTGCCAAAGCAATCCTGAGGAAAATGAACAAATCAGGAGGCATAACCTTCCCAGACTCTAGACAATACCACAAAGCTACAGTAATCACATCAACATGGTATTGGCACAAAAACAGACATATGGATCAATGGAACAGAACAGAGAGCCCAGAAATAAACCCACACACCTACAGTCAATTAACCTTTGACAAAGGAGGCAAGAATATACAATGGGAAAAAGACAGTCTCTTCAGCAAGTGGTGTTGGGAAAGTTGGACAGCCACATGTAAATCAGTGAAGTTAGAACACACTCTCGTACCATACACAGAAATAAACTCAAAATGGCTTAAAGACTTAAATATAAGACATGACATCATAAAACTCCTAGAAGAGATCATAGGCAAAACATTCTCTGACATAAATCATACAAATGTTTTCTTATGTCAGTCTCCCAAAGCAATAGAAATAAAAACAAAAATAAACAAATGGGGCCTAATCAAAAGCTTTTGTACAGCAAAGGAAATCATAAACAAAAAGACAACTTACAGAATGGGAGAAAATATTTGCAAATGATGAGACTGACAAGGGCTTAATTTCCAAAATATAAAAACATCTCATACAACTCAACCCCCCAAAATAAACAACTCAATTGAAAAATGGGGGCTTCCCTGGTGGCACAGTGGTTGAGAATCTGCCTGCCAATGCAGGGGACACAGGTTCGAGCCCTGGTCTGGGAAGATCACACATGCCGCGGAGCAACTAGGCCCATGAGCCACAACTACTGAGCCTGCGTGTCTGGAGCCTGTGCTCCACAACAAGAGAGGCCGTGATAGTGAGAGGCCTGTGCACCGCGATGAAGAGTGGCCCCCGCTTGCCACAAATGGAGAAAGCCCTCACACAGAAACGAAGACCCAACACAGCCTTAAATAAATAAATAATTAAAAAAAAAAAAAAGAAAAATGGGCAGGGGCTTCCCTGGTGGCACAGTGGTTAAGAATTCACCTGCCAACGCAGGGGACACGGGTTTGAGCCCTGGTTTGGGATGATCCCACATGCCACGGAGCAACTAAGCATGTGTGCCACAACTACTGAAGCCTGCGCGCCTAGAGCCCGTGCTCTGCAACGAGAGAAGCCACCACAATGAGAAGCCTGCACACCATGACAAAGAGTAGCCCCCGCTCATTGCAACTAGAGAAAGCCTGCGTGCAGCAAGAAAGACCCAATGAAGCCAAAAATAAAATAAATTTTAAAAAAAAAGAAAAGAAAAATGGGCAGAAGACCTAAATAGACATTTCTCCAAAGAAGACATAAAGATGGCCAACAGGCACAAGAAAAGATGCTCAACATCGCTAATTACTACAGAAATGCAAATCAAAATTACAATGAGGTACTACCTCACACCAGTCAGAATGGCCATCATTAAAAAAATCTACAAATAACAAATGCTAGAGAGGGTGTGGAGAAAAGGGAACCCTCCTACACTGTTGATGGGAATGCAAATTTTTACAGCCACTAAGGAACACAGTATGGAGGTTCCTCAGAAAACTAAAACTAGAATTACCATATGATCCAGCAATCCCACTTCTGGGCATATATCCAGACAAAACTATAATTCAAAAAGATGCATGCACCCCTATGTTCGTAGCAGCACTATTCACAATAACCAAGACATGGAAACAACCTAAATGTCCATCGACAGATGAATGGATAAAGAAGATATGGTGCATCTATACAATGTAATACTACTCAGCCATACAGAGAATGAAATAATGCCATTTGCAGAAACATGGATGCAACTAGAGATTATCATACTGAGTGAAGTAAGTCAGAAAGAGATAGACAAATACCACATGATATCACTTATATGTGGAATCTAAAACATGACACAAATGAACCTATCTATGAAACAGAGACAGAATCACAGACATAGAGAACAGACTGGTGGTTGCCAAGGGTTGAGGGAGGGATGGAGTGGGAGGTTGCGGTTAGCAGATGTACGCGTTTATATATAGAATGGATAAACAACAGGGTCCTACTCTATAGCACAGGGAAGTATATTCAATATCCTATGATAAACCATAATGGAAAAGAATATAAAAAAGAATATATATATGAAACTGAATCACTTTGCTGTACAGAATTAACACAACATTGTAAATCAACTATACTTCAATACATTTTTAAAAATTGAGAACAAATGTAAGCAGAGCACATAGGAAGGAAACCATGAGGGAACCCACCCAAGGACTCATAGAAATGTACAATGTTCAAGAGAGTCTTACGTGGCAGCAATCACAGCATGAGCTAGGAGCTATTTTACTGTTAATGATAGCAGCTAATAAGTCTATATACTGTGTTGACTGTACAATGAGAAAACGCAAAGATAGTCTGAGTCCTTCTAGAGTCAACCAGTCAAGAAACAGAATGAGACTCAAAAAGGAAAGAACTAGCTCTGGAGATGCTTCAGAAAGAGGAGATGAGCTCTAGTGTGGAGTTTGTTCCAGTAATTGGTGTTTGGAGGAGTTTACCATTGCTTTTGGGAAGGGATTAGTGATTTAAAACAATTACACCTATGTTGAACACATTGTAATATGTTGTGTTCTTGAATAAATTATTTAGTAAACCTATCCACAGATAATTCATGGTTTTATTTTGGTATGTCATATAACTCCTTTTATTATTTTTCCAGTCCCAAGGTTAAAAACCCCTGAGGTCTTGCAAAGTAGGTATTATGTGATGAGTTGATTCTGTAACATCTATCACACTCCTGTGCCTGGGCAGAGGTTGCTCTTGATTGAATCACAGGCTCATCAGATAAATCTCAGCTGTGAATGTTCTGTGTTTGGTTAGAAAGTATTCATACCATTTTTAACCTATTGAGATATGTAAAATAAACGTATTCATATAAGCATTTGAAGAAAAAATGTAATGTGCTTACCCGGGCCTCATCAGACTGTGAGGACAAATAGGATTGCATTAATGGTGATAGACATTTTAAAAAGTCTTTTTTCCATCACCTGCTGAGGCATATCCTCTTCCAAATCTCGTTCATTTATACTGAGAGTCTGAAGAGTTATTCATATATCTTCACAATAGTCCTTATCAATCAATTCCAGCTAATTTCCTCTTCTCTTGCTTCCCTGCTCTTCCACTGGGGTCCTCAATAGGCCAAAGTTGTGATGGTATCATGCTGTTTGGAAGTGGAGAGAGAGCTTCTTGTGCCGTTATTACCACTTACTACATTGGCAGAAAAGCAGCACTTCTTAAAATCCAGCCTTCTCCCCCTTGTGAACACAACTTTGTTCCTTTATGCTTTTACTACCATCTCCTTGGGGCTTGGCCACGGGTGAAAAGCACTTGAGATAAACACTTGGCTGTCCTTCCCATCCCCTGTTCTCCAGTGCTAGCAAGCACTCTTGCTCTCTGCCAAAACACCGTCCTGCAAATCAACTAATTCAAATCAACAGTGGCTGAATATTTAGCAGGAGCACAATGTAGGTACAAATTCGTTCCCTCTTACTCTTAGGAACAGACAAGCATTTTAATGACAAATGTTAAGCATTTGTATTTTTATTATTTTTTCACTCTGAAATATCATCACAATTAGATTCATCTAATACACAGCTAATGAACAACTGTTGAGTACAAAGCACTAATTACAAAGTGAATTTTTTGTGCTCTTATTTTACTATTGGCTAAAATATTAATTTTGCTGGCATTTGGATCAAGTTTCTCAAGATTCACAAAAGAGAATTTTTATTTTGGTACAATTTATTATTGTTGTTGTCATTATCTTTCAACTGCAGTACAAGAAGCCAAAAGCAGAATACAAATCACACCACCAATTCTGTCAGGTATAATCCTAAACCATTTTTTAGAGAAGATATTCATCTCCTAGAAGAGTCTTTGCTTGGTCCATTCTGCCTGTAATGCCCGTGGTGGAAAGGGAAGTGAGTGAAACAGCCCATCTCTTGTGAGATGTTCTACTTCTTTAGACTCCAGATCCACGTTTGACAGAACTTATTTGTAAAAAGGCACAGTAGCAGTGAAGGAAACTTCATCCATGATCAGAAATTATGTGAGTATAGAACACAGCTGTACTTATCACTCCTGATTTTGGGGACAGTTTCCCAAAAACTGGCTTACCTTCCAAAGAGTTTAGATTGTGTCTATTCTAGATAAATTATCATTTTTTAGAAATCCAAGTGACAGAATGCTTGGCTTTATAAGTAATACCTGGAACTCAGTGAAACTGATAACCGTTCATTTACAACATGTCTTGGTTTAAGGATTAGCTGAATTATAGCAAAGTTGGCAGCAAACCAAATTCTTCAAAGTACTCTATACTTTCCAATTAATAACAAGAATAAAGGAAGCACAGGAGGCAGTTGGGGCAATCAGTAATAGCCTGAACTTAAATTGTTTGGTGAGGAAATACTTCTATGACTGAAAAACCGTAACCACAGGTACCGTAGAGTAATATGTATTTCTTTTATAGTGTGTTCTCAACTTCAGCATTTCCTTTCTGCTCTTTTCTTTTCTTACCTCTTGCCCTTCAAGACCTAGAAATTACTACCTCGCCGAGGGATTTCTTTTTTTAAAAATTTATTTATTTATTTTTGGCTGCATTGGGTCTTAGTTGCAGCACGTGGGATCTTCGTTGAGGCATGTGGGATATTTCGTTGTAGCGCGCTGGCTTCTCTCTAGTTGTGGCATGTGGGTTTTCCCTCTCTAGTTGTGGTGCACAGGCTCCAGGGCATGTCGGCTCCAGCTGAGGCGCGCGAGCTCAGAAGTTGTGGCACACAGGCTTAGTTGCCCCGCGGCACGTGGGATCTTAGTTCCCCAACCATAGATCGAACCCGCGTCTCCTGCATTGTAAGGTGGATTCTTTACCACTGGACCACCAGGGAAGTCCCACCGAGGGATTTCTTGAACCTCACTTTTCTGCTCTGAGAACACTGTTTTCTTTTTCAAATCTGTGCATTAGCATATCTGGTTATGGATTTAAATATCATAACTGGATTAAAATATAACATTTTGTCAACAATTGTTCCTTTCAATGTCATTCTAGCCTGAACACTGAGTTTGAGACTTCAGGTTATGTAAAACAAATTAGTTCTTCATGTGATCTGGCCTACATGTTTGAGTCTGTACTGAGTTTGCTAAAAAACAAAGACATCTATGTTCACTTTTCTTTTTACAAGAAAATATTGTTGAAAATATATATAACTGAAGGGAGTAGATGAATGTAAGCATTAAGAGGCCCAATGCAGAGGCAGATAGACCTCAGTTCCAGGCTTAGCTCTGCCACTTTCTTACTCAATCTCCTGGAAATAACAATAGCCCCTTCCTCTTTGGTTTATTGGGAGAGATTAATAAGGTGTAATAACATAAGGACATTTAGGATACAGTCTAGCGTATGATAAGAGCTCAGGAATTATTAGCAAGAAGTAGTAATAACAACAGTAGAAGAGAAAGCAAAAATACACAGCACTGTATTAAATATCAAGATGATACACTGTATTGATTATCTGAGTCAAATATGAGTAAAAATACAGTTGACATTATCCCAATTTTATGTTAAATGAACCACAATCAAAATTGTGTGACTTGTCCTGCTTAAGCTTTATTTAATTCAGGAAAAGCTCAACATTAGGTACATTTGTCAGAAGTTTATCTTTTCTGTTATTTATAATACACTTAATTGGCACCACAGTAAATGATTTGGATAATTGCCAATGATGAGGTGCTTTACTCTGTATCATCTATTCAAAGGCTTTGGGGTTTCAGAAAACTGGAATCCTTAGTTTCGGCTATTTGCAACCACTTACTGTTTTTTATAAGAACGTGCTTGACAACAACATTCTTAGCATAATCCTCCTGTTTCTTTTCTTTTTCTCATTTTAAAAAAATGAATTAATGAACCACTGAGTTGAGCTTTTAAAAATCCTCTAAGCACAGAGATTCTCATTTGGGCAAAGGCAATTATGAGAATACATGTTGTGTGTGTGTGTGTGTGTGTGTGTGCATATGTGTGTGTATTTATGCACATATGCACGGGTATGTTTTTATTCAGTTTTATAATTTTATATTTGAAGACATATTCCTTTGAAATACAAGCCTTTAAAATACAGTCTTTCAAAATCTCAACTGGTGGGGTGTGGGTTTTAAAAAGTTGAGAAAAACTAACAAATTAAGCCAATTTATTATCAACATAGAAATACTGCAAATAATATAGTACAAATACTCTGTACTATATCCAGAGTGTTTACTTAATTGATATGTAACTGTCAAATGATCTTCAAGCTGATATAATTCTGAAAGACATACAATCTAAAGTTGAATAAATATTCAACCGGTAAAATTGCAAATAATTTCAACAACAAATGTTTAAGTCACTACAATGGACCAGTCAGCATCTTCTCTCTAGAGGGAAGAATTTACAGCTCTGGGTGATGAAATTTGCTAAGGGAGTAATACTTACCTAACCGTGACTTCTATATCTTAGAGACTGAAAATCAGGAAGTGTGGACATCAGACTTTCATGACCTTGACATCTCATTACAGGCGAGGAAAAAAAGAGGCCCTTTTGAGAAGTGATGTTCACTGCCAACTTCCTGGTTTCTTCTTCAAACAAGGAAATTTAGACCTCTCCAAAGTCCTCTGGCACAATGCTAGAGAAACATCCCATAGCAGCAGGTGCTTCTGCCCAGTCCACCGATTTTTATGGTTGCTGGTACAAAACTTCACAGTTATTCTCAAACATTATGGGACTTCTAATTAATGATGACATTAATTTGCAAAAATAACTCTAAAAAGAACTTCCCAATATCTAAAATAAGCCTCTGGCTTAGTGGTTATGCAGTTGTTAAAATATATATTTGACTTCTTCTTGAGAAGCATGTGTGAACAATTTTATGTATTTGAGCCCACCTTTACAGATTCCAAGCATATAAAAATACATTTCTAGGCTGTGCCATGTATCATTTCTTTCCCTTCAAGGGAACATTACAGGCAAAGACTATGTCATTTGAAGCATTAGCCATTTCAGATTACTTTTTACATTTTTCCCTCATTGAAATAGCAAGTAAAAGCCCCACCAAGTTCTGGTTTTGCTTAGCAAATATTGTCTTTTTTTGCTAGGTACCTTGCTTCTTTACAAGGCCTGAGAGTCTAACTCCTTCATATCTAATCATTTCCACTGCTAATATCTTAGTTCAGACCCTCTTACTTCTTGCCTGAGTTATGGCACTATATACCACGTAGGCCATTCTGCTTATAGTAATTCATCTACAGTCCATATTCCTCCATATTGTTTTAGTTGTTACTCTGAATGCAAATATGATCCCATTGTTTTTGTCCATTTGCTCAAAGCCTTCCAATGACTCTCCACTGTTTTGGAGTTAAAGTCCAAATGCATCCCTTTTTACATCTCCAAGCCTCATTCCTTGAAAGCCCTCAGCATGCGGCCGTGCTTCAGCTGCACTCAACCATGCTGCTCCATCCTTCCCTGTATTTGCATGTTCTATTCTCTCTGCTTGGAAGTCCTTTCCTTTTTCTCCAGTGCCACCCACTTTAAGCATATCTTCCTCCAAGAAGCCCTCTGGGATCCACCAAGTTGAGATCACTACTTTGCCTTTGACTCCACTTTACATAGTACATACTTTTATGCGTGTGTGTATCAGCTTTATTAAAATATAATTCACATACCATACAGTTTACCTATTCAATGGGTACAACTCCGTGGTTTTTAGTAGATTCACAGAGTTGTGCAATCATCACAATTAATTTTAGAACATTTTCATTACCTCCCCAAATATCCAGTACCACTTAGCAGTCACTCCATTTCTCCCCAACCCACTCCCATCCTCTACGACTAATCTACTTTCTGTCTCTATAGATTTGCCTATTCTGGACATTTCAGATAAACAGAATAATACAATATGTAAACTTGTGTGACTGGCTTCTTTCATTTAGTGTAATGTTTTCAAAGTTCATCCATGTGTATCATGTATCAATTCATCATTTCTTTTTATTGTTGAATAATATTCCATTGTATGGATATACCACATTTTGTTTATCCATCATTATTTGATGGACATCTGGACTGTTTTCACTTTTTGTCTATTATTAATAATGCTGTTAAGAACTTTTATGTGCAAGTTTTTGTACAGACATATATTTTTATTTCTTTTGGGTAGATATCTAGAAGTGGATTTTATGTTTAACCTTCTGAAGAACTGCCAGACTGTTTTCCATAGTGGCTGGCTAGACAGAGTTATCAAAGGTTGAATAGTTACCTTGTGAACCATTTTACATTTCTATGAGCAGTGTATGAGGGTTACAATTTCTCCACATCCTTGACAAAAGTGTCTGTTGCTTTTTTTTTTTTTAAATTCTAGCCTCCTAAGGGGTGAGTGGTCATATCTCATTGTGGTTTTGATGGACATTTCCCTGAATGATATTTAATCTCTTTTCATGTGCTTATTAGCCATTTGTATATCTTCTTTGGAGAAATGTCTATTTGGATCTTTCTGCCAATTAAAAAAATTGAGTTATTTCTCCTTTATTCTAGATATGAGTCCCTTACCATATGTACAATTTGAAAACCTTTCCTCCTATTCTGTGTGCTGTCTTTTCACTTTCTTGATGGTGTCCTTGAAGCATAAGTTTTTAATTTGAATGAAGTCCAATCGATCTATTTTTTCTTTCATTGCTTATGTTTTTGGTTTCATATCCAAGAAACCATTGTCTAACCTGAGGTCATGAAGATTCACTCTTATGTTGTCTTCCAAGAGTTTTATAGTTTAGCTCTAAAAGCTCTCACATTTAGATCTTTATGGATCTTGAGTTTTAATTTTTATACATAATGTGATGTAGAGGTCCAACTTCATTAATTTTCATGTGGATATAGTACATACCTTTAATATTTTTACATTTATCTTACTATGGTATAATTAACTAGTGTATGTCTTTCAAACTACACAAAGAGAGGAACATATCTTATTTACCACAGTATACCTAGCACAGTGCTTGGCATCTAATGTTCAAAATACACTTGTTAAATGGAACTTAACTGGATTGTAAATATAGAACTTTTTTTCTTGTTACTAAAAACCAATAACTTATTTTGATTGAAACATGCAGTATTACTTGATTTTTAGGATAGTTATATTTTATGAGGATATGTTCATTTTAGATGGGCATAAAAAGATTCCTAAACTGGGTTAGATCTATAATCCATCTAGACAGATTTTATTTACTTGCAAAGGAACAAGAGCTATATTATAAAGTGTTTAATTCTTCTTCATAGTTTTGGCATCAGTGATAAGAAATATGCCCCCCAAATATTAATTTTTATGCAAATTTTTTTAACTTAAGGTAGATTATATTTTTTAAAGATGGGTCCAGCAATATCTCCTGTCCCACCCACATACTCTTCTAAAACCTTGCCACTTCCCCATCAAGAGCTGTAGTCTATATCCTTTCCCCTTGCAACTGGTTGAAACTTCATGACTGCTTCAAACAATAGAATCTAGTAGAAACGATGATCGCTACTTTTAAGGCTAGAACATAAAAATGTTATGCAGGTCATTCTGGTTCTTTTGGGATGCTTGGTTTTGGAACCCAGCCACCATTCTGTAAGGAAGGCCAAAACACCTTGGAAGAAGAGGTCTATGTGGAGAAAAACAGAAGCTTCTGGCTTTTGGCTTTGGCTGAACTCCCAGCCAATGGATAGCACCAAATTGCCAAATATGTGAATGAATTGTCATGAATGTGGATTCTCCAGTTGCCAGGAAAGTCACCCCAGATGATGCCATGTAGAGCTGAGATGAGTTGTCCCTGCTAAATCCTGCCCAAGTTGCAGATTTATGAACAAATGATGGTTGTTGCTTTACGCCACTAAGTTTGGGGGATAGCTTGTATATCAATAGGTAACTACTACTAATTTTGGTACCTAAAAAAGGGATGTTGTCATAATGAAATCTAGTACATGTGGCATTGGCTTTGGAACTGGACTGTGGGGAGAAGTTGGAATGGTATTGAGGAGACTGTTAGTGAAACCAAAGGGGTCTTAAGTAGAGGGGTTGTAGAAGACCTACAAGGCCTTGAGGAAGCTGTCAGCAAAGCCTTAAAAAAAGAGAGGAAAATATTATTGGAAGCTGAAAGAAAAGGAACCTTTGTTAGGTGACGGCAGAGAGCTTGCCAACACAGTCATCTAGAATAATGTGGCAAGGAGAAAATGTACCTAATAAACTCAATGATCTAGTTAAGGAGATTTCTAGGAATAATATTCAAAATGCCACCTGATTTTTTTTCTCATTGCCTAAGATGAAATGTGAGGAGAGAGAAATGAGCTAAAGAATAGACCATTAAATATAAAAGAGCTCAAACTTGCTGTGTTTGGAATAGAACCATTTTTCATACCCACATTCTTTAAAACAATTACTAAATTCTAAAAAATGGCTCTGGAAAAGATCAAATCCAAGATGAGTCTGCAAGATCTTTGTTAATACCTCAGAAGGATTTAAAACAGTTGTTCATAAAACATTTCAAGAGACGAAAGGTCCTTTAGGAATCTTAATACCTACCTGGCCACATCATTTCAGTTAAATAATAGGACTTCTAAGATTTTTTTAAAATTAATTAATTTTATTTATCTATTTTTGGCTGTGTTGGGCCTTCATTGCTGCGTGTGGGCTTTCTCTAGTTGCAGCGAGCAGGGGCTACTCTTCGTTATGGTGCACGGGCTTCTCATTGTGGTGGCTTCTCTTGTTGCAGAGCACGGGCTCTAGGCGTGCAGGCTTCAGTAGTTTTGGCGCACGGGCTTAGTTGCTCTGCGGCATGTGGGATCTTCCTGGACCAGGGCTTGAACCCATGTCCCCTGCATTGGCAGGTGGATTCTTAACCACTGCACCATCAGGGAAGCCCTAAGAGTCTTAAAAGAATTCTCCCACAACAGTCTCAAAAGAATCCCAACTATACAAGTGTTTGTCTTCAAGAGTTTTGTGGATTTGGCTTTTGTTTAATGGAGCTGGTTATCAATTGATACACAAGAAACCCACAAGAATTTTTAACAAATTACATCTGTTCAGACTGAAAGCAGGAGATATAATATAAAATGAAGAGGACCCTGGATCCCCAGATTTTTAGAGGCAGGCCTTTTCAATTCACACTACATTTGTGCTAGATCAGATTATTTGCCTTGCTTGGGTGATGTATTTTACTTCATGTGTCTTAAATTTTCAGGTTTCTGTTTTTGAAGGGCATTTTCTTATTTCTAATATTACTGGAATTTTAAAAACAAGATGTTGTCCTCAATCCGTTAATTTAGTAAGTTTTAGAGGCTTCAAATAAACTATCACACTGACTTTCAGATTGAGAAACACTAGAGTTTCTTTTGTTTTTTTCTCTCAAAATGTAGTCTCCTCCCACCCACTACCCACCATCTACTTTCCTTCAATAGTTTATGATTTCCTTTTGTCTATTTTATGGATTTGCTCTTTCTTAAAGTCTATTGGCCAGAACTACACTAATATTTCAGGGCAGATATATGCAGTCTTTGTCAAAGATCAGAACAAGGTTATATTTTTGTTTTCTACAATACTTTTCTTGATGATCATGGAGATGATATTTGTCTTACTAGATTTGGTGTGATTGAAAAACTACTTAAATATCTTTAGCTATAAATCCCAGAGCAAGGAGATTACATTGTTAACTGCCTCTATTAGGAACAGTTCATGGATTACGGAAAAAAAAGTAGGAAGCAAATATCACACCAAAATATTGTCAGTACAAACATTAAACATTGGCAGGATCCTGTTTGAAAAGCAATAGAGGATTATTCCATGTGTTTCCTTTTATTCATTCAATTACGTTAAGTTTAAGGGGGTGAATTGAAGTTAGGTATATGTAGAATACTTCACTTTGCATTAGGCATTTGGGGACTGGAAGTCAGTGTTACAGCAAGTACATATTTGGGATTGTCTCAGACCCTGTGTGAAGTATGTCTCTCCCTGAGCAGCATGTACTGGCAGTGTCAACAGTAACTAAGTAAGTGCCAGCTGAGCTTCACTCCTTGTAAAACAATCCAGTTATGGTGAGCATGAAGACCTTAGCCCTGGTGATAATTTCCAGAATGAAATGTTCACAGGATGAAATGGAAAAACATCAGCAGCTCATCCTTTTCTCTGTCATCCTTGTTTATGGAAAGCTAAAAATGTGAAGCAGCTTCCCTTGTTCGTGTTTCCCAAGCTTCAAAGAGACATATATGGAATTTGGCCCAATGAGTTAGCATTTCTAGGCAAGTTCTATACAAATGGTTTTCTACTGCTTGAACAACTAGTCACTTGTTCTGGATTCAAAGTCATTTACTTAGAAAGAAACACACCAATTTAATCAAGTCGTTAACTCAAGACAATGTTGAGTGATGGTAGAATCTCACTTTTTAGTTGTTTATCATTTGATTGGTCTAGTTTTGTATAGTTTAACAGTCAATGTCTGTCAGGTCTTTATGCCTAATTTTCTCTGGCAGGATAGTTTTTTATATTAATTTATGCTTATTTCCTTAGTATTCTTCTCACTGCAATTAGAAGATACTAGTCAAGATTTATAATCCCTTGTTTCAGGAGTGCGATGCAGGGCTGATTATCCAACACTAAAAAAGAAGCAGCTGCTCTCCCAGACCCCACCCTTGAGAGGGCTCCACTTTGGCCCTCATCTTTGGACTGCTGTATGAGCAAACCCACCACCACCACAAGACAGCAACTACAACCTTTCCATGGCAGGATACCTGGAGATATGGGTATGGTGCAGACCAGGCACCCACAGTTCAACTCTGATGACATATATAGAACATGGGCTAAGAAGAAGGACTTCTGTAGAACGAAGACCACATACCCTTTCTTTAGGATTACTTTCAGGAAGAGGAGGGACAACCTCTGTGAACTTCAAAGTTCATGTAAAAGTAAACAATCAGATAGAACTTCCTATCACTGGGTCAAAAGGAAATTAAGGACTCTGCAAAGGATGATGACTACAAGAACTTGGAGGGTCTTAAATTTGTAGTTTTCCCAATGTTTTTTCTTATTTTTCATGTCCATCTGTTTTCCTAAAATGAATGTTAGTGACACACATAAAAGATCTGTGTACTTATCTTGAGGGTCAGCTAGTAAGATTGTGCGTAGTGCTTAGACATTCTTGGGAGATTAGCCTAAGGAATAGTGTGGGAAAAGGCTGATCTCTTGAAAATAGAAATTCCCATGAAGGCTGACTAATCCTATGACACAACTGAGGTGAGTTTTTAATTCATTCATTGTGAATTAAATGTATAGAAATGTAGATTTTTACTTTAAAACTGAGCTTGTTCACCATTTGCATCTGATGCTCATCAAAATAAAATTTTCAAAAATAAAATTAAAAACACAACTCTGACAAATATAAAATCAGCAAGTGTCAGATTAATTTAGTTAATTATTTAAGGGAAACAGAGGGATAATAAAGCTAATTTTAAAATGTGCTGATCTACAGATTTAATGTGATCCCTATCAAATAACCCATGACATTTTTCACAGAAGTAGAACAAATAATCCTAACATTCATATGGAACCATAAAAGACCCAGAATTGCCAAAGCAATCCTGAGGAAAAAGAACAAAGCAGGAGGCATAACCCTCTCAGACTCCAGACAATTCTACAAAGCCACAGTAATCACATCAGCATGATACTGGCACAAAAACAGATATGGATCAATGGAACAGAACAGAGAGCCCAGAAATAAACCCACACACCTACGGTCAATTAACCTTCGACAAAGGAGGCAAGGATATACAATGGGAAAAAGACGGTCTCTTCAGCAAATGGTGTTGGGAAAATTGGACAGCTACATATAAGTCAATGAAGTTATAACACACCCTCTCACTGTACACAAAAATAAACTCAAAATGGCTTAAAGACTTAAACATAAGACATGACATCATAAAACTCCTAGAAGAGATCATAGGCAAACATTCTCTGACATAAATCATACCAAGGTTTTCTTAGGTCAGTCTCCCAAAGCAATAGAAATAAAAACAATCAAACTTACAAGCTTTTGCAGAGCAAAGGAAACCATAAACAAAATAAAAAGACCAGCTATAGAATGGGAGAAAATATTTGCAAATGATGAGACTGACAAGGGATTAATTTTCAAAATATAAAAACAGCTCATATAACTCAATACAAAAAAACAAACAACCCAATCAAAAAATGGGCAGAAGACCTAAATAGACATTTCTCCAAATAAGACATATAGATGGCCAACAGGTACACGAAAAGATTCTCAACAGTGCTAATTATTATAGAAATGCAAATCAAAATTACAATCAGGTACCACCTCACACCAGTCAGAATGGCCATCATTAAAAAGTCTACAAATGCTTGAGGATATGGGGAGGGGGAAGGGTGAGGTGTGATAGGGCGAGAGAGAGACATGGACATATATATACTAACAAACGTAAGGTAGATAGCCAGTGGGAAGCAGCCGCATGGCACAGGGATACCGGATCGGTTCTTTGTAGCTGCCTGGAGGGGTGGGATAGGGAGGGTGGGAGGGAGGGAGACAAAGAGGGAAGAGATATGGGAACATATGTATATGTATAACTGACTCACTCTGTTATAAAGCAGAAACTAACACACCATTGTAAAGCAATTATACCCCAATAAAGATGTTAAAAAAATAAAATAAATAATGATAATAATAAAAAAAAAAGTCTACAAATGACAAATGCTGGAGAGGGTGTGGAGAAGAGGGAACCCTCCTACACTGTTGGTGGGAATGTAAATTGGTACAGCCACTAAGGAACACAGTATGGAGGTTCCTCAGAAAACTAAAACTAGAATTACCATATGATCCAGCAATCCCACTTCTGGGCATATATCCAGACAAAACTATAATTCAAAAAGATACATGCACTCCCATGTTCATAGCAGCACTATTCACCATAGCCAAGACATGGAAGCAACCTAAATGTCCACTGACATGGACAGATGAATGGATAAAGAAGATATGGTGCATCTATACATTGTAATACTACTCAGCCATAAAAAGAATGAAATAATGCCGTTTGCAGCAACATGGATGCAACTAGAGATTATCATACTAAGTGAAGTAAGTCAGAAAGAGAAAGACAAATACCACATGATATCACTTAAATGTGGAATCTAAAATATGACACAAATGAACCTATCTATGAAACAGAGACAGAATCACAGACATAGAGAACAGACTGGTGGTTGCCAAGGGTTGAGGGAGGGATGGAGTGGGAGGTTGGGGTTAGCAGATGTAAGCTACTAAATATAGAACGGATAAACAACAAGGTCCTACTGTATAGCACAGAGAACTATATTCAATATCCTATGATAAACCATAACAGAAAATATAAAAAAGTACATATATATATATATGTGTGTGTACAACTGAATCACTTTGCTGTACAGCTGTGATCAACACAACATTGTAAATCAACTATACTTCAATTAAAAATTTGATTTTAAAATGTGCTGGACAGGCAGAAATATTATAATTTTTAAAAAAGAATACCAAATTAAGATTGTTAAATTTTAAAATCTTGTGTTTTAATCTTTTCTACTAGACAGAAACCATTTACATTTCTATAGGAAAAATTCATTTGCAATGCTATGGACAAAGATAATTTGAATTGCTATCAGTTTTCTACAGGTTAACATTTACTTTCTTACAGTTGTAAGATACCGTAATTAACGGGAATATTAAGTCAAAACAAACTATATACCTTTAAAGAATCAATCTTTTGCCTATTCCCACTTTGGGATTTTTCTTTTTACTGTCCTGATATAATTAATTATATTTTCCCTCAAAATCAGAAATACAGTGATTCCTCCTGAGCTGTGATTCCAATAAGGGAGTGAAATTATGACACAAATATTTCAGTATTTATTTTATGTAAAACTAAAAACGAGTATTGATATTTTTTAATTTTAGAAGTGTTTTCAGAAGTCAAAACAAAATAGTTAATAAAACTAAATACAAAATTTATGAAAAATTACAAATCGCAAAATAAATTTATAAAATATGTATAAAACATTTTGTCAGTCTACTGTAAATTAACATAAAATGTAAGGATAATAAAAATATTAAATCAGACTCATAAAATGCTGAAAGTTTAATTAATCATAAAACATAATATTCAATTTTTAATAACAAGAAAAATAAAGCCCTTGAACACTGGTATAGTTAAGTAGCAAGGTTGCTTTTGTGTACATTGTTACAGATATTTAAAAAGGTTTTTTGACTTTTAATTAGTTGAGGTAACGTGAAGTGTTAACTCCAAACTGAGGATTGCGGCAGTATAAAAGGATGCTTTCTAAATGAGGGCGCCATTACTTAATGCAAAATTTTAAAGGAGTATAATTACTCTCTGGGAATACATCAAGATATAAATGATACCAACTATATTCCCTATCCCTCAGTGCTGGCTACTTTTAAGATTTTCTCTTTAATACTGGTTTGCAGCACTTTGATTACAATTTGCCTTGGTGTGGTTTGAGTTTCTTGGATAAAATTCTTGGATCTGTGGGTTAATACCTTCATCAAATGGGGAATTTTTTACTCATTATTTCTTCAGTTTTTTTTTTCTCTCTCCTCCTACCCCTCCTTTCCTTCTGCAACTCCAACTGCATGTATGTTAAACTTTTATTTTGTTCCTCAGGTCACCGAGGACCTGTTCTTCCCCCTTAGCCACCCTTTTTCTCTCTGCTTCATTTTGAGTATTTCTATTTCTTTAAATTAATTTATAATTTTTTAAATTTTATTTATTTTTTTATACAGCAGGTTATTAGTCATCAATTTTATACACATCAGTGTATACATGTCAATCCCAATCACCCAATTCATTACACCCCCCCACCCTCCCACGGCTTTCCCCCCTTGGTGTCCATACGTTTCTTCTCTACATCTGTGTCTCAACTTCTGCCCTGCAAACTGGTTCATCTGTACCATTTTTCTAGGTTCCACATACATGTGTTAATAAATGATATTTGTTTTTCTCTCTCTGACTTTCACCCTGTATGACAGTCTCTAGATCCATCAACGACTCAACAAATGACCCAATTTTGTTCCTTTTTATGACTGAGTAATATGCCATTGTATATATGTACCACATCTTCTTTATCCATTCATCTGTCTATGGGCATTTAGGTTGCCTACATGACCTGCCTATTGTAAATAGTGCTGCAATGAACATTGGGGTGCATGTGTCCTTTCGAATTATGGTTTTCTCCCGGTATATGCCCAGTAGTGGGATTGCTGGATCATATGATAATTCTACTTTTAGTTTTTTAAGGAACCTCCATATTGTTCTCCATAGTGGCTGTATAAATTGACATTTCCACCAACAGTGCAAGAGGGTTCCCTTTTCTCCACACCCTCTCCACCATTTGTTGTTTGTAGATTATCTGATGATGCCCATTCTAACTGCTGTGAGGTGATACCTCATGGTAGTTTTGATTTGCATTTCTCTAATAATTAGTGATGTTGAGCAGCTTTTCATGTGCTTCTTGTGCTTCATACATACAGATGTAGGTCTTCTTTGGAGAAATGTCTATTTAGGACGTCTGCCCATTTTTGGATTGGGTTGTTTGCTTTTTTAATATTGAGCTGCATAAGCTGTTTACATATTTTGGAGATTAATGCTTTGACCGATGACTTGTTTGCAAATATTTTCTCCCATTCTGAGGGTTGTCCTTCCGTCTTGTTTATAGCTTCCTTTGCAGTGCAAAAGCTTTGAAGTTTCATTCGGTCCCATTTGTTTATTTTTGTTTTTATTTCCATTACTCTAGGAGGTGGATCAAAAAAGATCTTGCTGTGATTTATGTCAGAGTGTTCTTCCTACATTTTCCTAGAAGAGTTTTATAGCTTCCAGTCTTACATTTAGGTCTCTAATCCATTTTGAGTTTATTTTTGTGTATGGTGTTAGGGAGTGTTCTAATTTCATTCTTTTACATGTAGCTGTCCGGCTTTTTCCAGCACCACTTATTGAAGAGGCTGTATTTCCTCCACTGTATATCCTTGCCTCCTTTGTCATAGATTAGTTGACCATAGGTGCATGGGTTTATCTCTCGGCTTTCTATCTTGTTCCGTTGATCTATATTTCTGTTTTTGTCCCAGTACCATATTGTCTTGATTACTGTAGCTCTGTAGTATAGTCTGAAGTCAGGGAGTCTGATTCCTCCAGCTCCGTTTTTTTCCCTCATGTCTGCTTTGGCTATTCGGGGTCTTTTGTGTCTCCATACAAATTTTAAGATTTTTTATTCTAGTTCCGTAAAAAATGCCATTGGTAATTTGATAGGGATTGCATTGATTCTGTAGATTGCTTTGGGTAGTATAGTCACTTTCACAATACTGATTCTTCCAATCCAAGAACACGGTATATCTCTCCATCTGTTGGTATCATCTTTAATTTCTTTTCTCAGTGTCTTATAGTTTTCTGCATACAGGTCTTTTGTCTCCTTAGGTAGGTTTATTCCTAGATATTTTATTCATTTTGTTGCAATGGTAAATGGGAGTGTTTTCTTGATTTCACTTTCAGATTTTTCATCATTAGTACATAGGAATGCCAGAGATTTCTGTGCATTAATTTTGTATCCTGCTACTTTACCAAATTCATTGATTAGCTCTAGTAGTTTTCTGGTAGCACCTTTAGGATTCTCTATGTATAGTATCATGTCATCTGCAAAAAGTGACAGCTTTACTTATTCTTTTCCGATTTGGATTCCTTTTATTTCCTTTTCTTCTCTGCTTGCAGTGGCTAAAACGTCCCAAACTATGTTGAATAAGAGTGGTGAGAGTGAGCAACCTTGTCTTGTTCCTGATCTTAGTGGAAATGCTTTCAGTTTTTCGCCATTGAGGATGATGTTGGCTGTGGGCTTGTCATATACGGCCTTTATTATATTGAGGAAAGTTCCCTCTACACCTACTTTCTGCAGGGTTTTTATCATAAATGGGTGTTGAATTTTGTCAAAAGCTTTCTCTGCATCTATTGAGATGATCATATGGTTTTTCTCCTTCAATTTGTTAATATGGTTAATCACATTGATAGATTTGCGTATATTGAAGAATCCTTGCATTCCTGGAATAAACCCCACTTGATCATGGTGTATGATCCTTTTAATGTGCTGTTGGATTCTGTTTGCTAGTATTTTGTTGAGGATTTTTGCATCTATGTTCATCAGTGATATTGGCCTGTAGTTTTCTTTCTTTGTGACATCCTTGTCTGGTTTTGGTATCAAGGTGATGGTGGCCTCGTAGAATGAGTTTGGGAGTGTTCCTCCCTCTGCTATATTTTGGAAGAGTTTGAGAAGAATAGGTGTTAGCTCTTCTCTAAATGTTTGATAGAATTCGCCTGTGAAGCCATCTGGTCCTGGGCTTTTGTTTGTTGGAAGATTTTTAATCACAGTTTCAATTTCAGTGTTTGTGATTGGTCTGTTCATATTTTCTATTTCTTCCTGATTCAGTCTTGGCAGTTTGTGCATTTCTAAGAATTTGTCCATTTCTTCCAGATTGTCCATTTTATTGGCATAGAGTTGCTTGTAGTAATCCCTCATGATTTTTTTTATTTCTGCAGTGTCAGTTGTTACTTCTCCTTTTTCATTTCTGATTCTATTGATTTGAGTCTTCTCCCTTTTTTTCTTGATGAGTCTGGCTAATGGTTTATCAATTTTATCTTCTCAAGGAACCTGCTTTTAGTTTTATTGATCTTTGCTATCGTTTCCTTCATTTCTTTTTCATTTATTTCTGATCTGATTTTTATGATTTCTTTCCTTCTGCTAACTTCGGGGGTTTTTTTGTTCTTCTTTCTCTAATTGCTTGAGGTTCAAGGTTAGGTTGTTTATTCAAGATGTTTCCTGCTTCTTAAGGTGGGCTTGTATGGCTATAATCTTTCCTCTTAGAACTGCTTTTGCTGCATCCCATAGGCTTTGGGTCGTTGTGTCTCCATTGTCATTTGTTTCTAGGTATTTTTTGATTTCCTCTTTGATTTCTTCAGTGATCACTTCGTTATTAAGTAGTGTATTGTTTAGCTTCCATGTGTTTGTATTTTTTATAGATCTTTTCCTGTAATTTATTTCTAATCTCATAGCGTTGTGGTCAGAAAAGATGCTTGATATGATTTCAATTTTCTTAAATTTACTGAGGCTTGATTTGTGACAAAGATGTGATCTATCCTGGAGAATAGTCCATGTGCACTGTAGAAGAAAGTGTAATCTGCTGTTTTTGGATGGAATGTCCTATAAATAACACTTAAATCTATCTGGTCTCTTGTGTCATTTAAAGTTTCTGTTTTCTTACTTATTTTCATGCTGGATGATCTGTCCATTGCTGTAAGTGAGGTGTTAAAGTATCCCACTATTATTGTGTTACTCTCGATTTCCTCTTTTATAGCTGTTAGCAGTTGCCTTATGTATTGAGGTGCTCCTAGGTTTGGTGCATATATATTTATAATTGTTATATCTTCTTCTTGGATTGATCCCTTGATAGTTATGCAGTGTCCTTCCTTGTCTCTTGTAACATTCTTTTTTTATTTTTTGCATATGCAGGCCTCTCACTGCTGTGGCCTCTCCCATTGCAGAGCACAGGCTCCGAACACGCAGGCCCAGCGGCCATGGCTCACGGGCCCAGCCGCTCCACGGCATGTGGGATCCTCCCGGACCGGTGCACGAACCCACGTGCCCTGCAGCGGCAGGCAGACTCTCAACCACTGTGCCACCATGGAAGCCCTGTAACATTCTTTAAATTCTATTTTATCTGATATGAGTATTGCTACTCCAGCTTTCTTTTGATTTCCATTTGCATGGAGTATCTTTTTCCATCCCTTCACTTTCAGTCTGTATGTGTCCCTAGGTCTGAAGTGGGTCTCTTGTAGAGAACATATAGGTGGGTCTTGTTTTTGTATCCATTCAGCGAGCCTGTGTCCTTTGGTTCCAGCATTTAATCCATCCACGTTTAAGGTAATTTTCCATATGTATGTTCCTATGACTGTTTTCTTAATTGTTTTGGGTTTGTTTTTGTAGGTCCTTTTCTTCTCTTGTGTTTCCCACTTAGAAAAGTTCCTTTAGCATTTGTTGTAGAGCTGGTTTGGTAGTGCTGAATTCTCTTAGCTTTTGCTTGTCTGTAAAACTTTTGATTTCTCCATCGAATCTGAATGAGACCCTTGCCAGGTAGAGTAATCTTGGTTGTAGGGTCTTTACTTTCATCACTTTAAGTATATCATGCCACTCCCTTTCGGCTTGTAGAGTTTCTGCTGAGAAATTAGCTGTTAACCTTATGGGAGTTCCCTCGTATGTTATTTGTTGTTTTCCCCTTGCTACTTTCAATAATTTTTCCTTGTCTTTAATTTTTGCCAATTTTATTACTATGTGTCTTGGCGTGTTTCTCCTTGGGTTTATCCTGTATGGGACTCTCTGTGCTTCCTGGACTTGGGTGGCTATTTCCTTTCCCATGTTAGGGAAGTTTTCGACTATAATCTCTTCAAATATTTTCTCAGATCCTTTCTCTCTCTCTTCTTTTGGAACCCCTATAATGTGAATGTTGTTGCATTTAATGTTGTCCCAGAGGTATCTTAGGCTGTCTTCATTTCTTTTCATTCTTTTTTCTTTATTCTGTTCCACAGCAGTGAATTCCACCGTTCTATCTTTCAGGTCACTTATCCATTCTTCTGCCTCAGTTATTCTGTTATTGATTTCTTCTAGTGTATTTTTCATTTCAGTTATTATATTGTTCATCTCTGTTCTTTAATTCTTCTAGGTCTTTGTTAAACGTTTCTTGCATCTTCTCGATCTTTGCCTCCATTCTTTTTCCGAGGCCCTGGATCATCTTCACTATCATTATTCTCAATTCTTTTTCTGGAAGGTGGCCTATCTCTCCACTTCATTTAGTTGTTTTTCTGGGGTTTTATACTGTTCCTTCATCTGATACATAGCCCTCTGCCTATTCATCTTGTCTACCTGTCTCTGAATGTGGATTTTGTTCCACAGGCTGCAGGACTGTAGTTGTTCTTGCTTCTTCTGTCTGCCCTCTGGTGGATGAGGCTGTCTAAGAGGCTTGTATTTCTATGTCTTCAGGTTTATGGATTTTTTCTTTAATATTTAATATGCTGTTAATATCTTTCAATGAAATTTTCAATTCCAATATTATTTTTTAGCTATAGAAATTTTATTTAGTTCTTTCTATATCTTCCATTTCTCTCCTCATTGTGTTTTTGTTTTTCTTAGAATCTTTTAACATATTTATAATAGCTGTTTTAAAGTGTCTGTTTGTTAATTCCATGATTGTCATTTGGCGGACTGTTTCTATTAACTGATTTATCTATTGGTTATGAGACATATTTCCTTGCTTCTTCACATGACCAGTAATTTTTAAATTATATGCTGGACATTGTGATTTTGTGTCATTTAGTGCTGGATTTTGTGATATTCCTTTAAAAAGTTTTGGATATTGCTTTGGCAGGGTAAGCTACTTGCAGATCAGCTTGATCCTTTCAAGGCTTGCCTTTCAGTTTTTCATATGCGTCTCTAGTAGCCCTTAATCCCACAGCTCACCCTGAACCTTCTGGTTTCTCTAATGAAATGACAAGTGTGTTCAAGATTTCTCCACTCTGACTGATGTTACATCAAATGATTCCCAGGTTCATATGAGTTCTGTGGATAGTTCAATTACAGTTCCCTAGTAACTATCTTCTCTCAGCAGCTATTATTTGTCTGGCCATGTTGAATTTCTCCTTACCCACCAGGGACCAAAGACCACCAAAACCCTCAACGCAGACTTCTAGAGCTCATTCTCTGCACAGCTCCCTCCTCTCTGGTAATCTTCCTTGAAAATTTTAGTTGCCTCAGCCTCCCTCATCAGCTCTGTCTTCTCAACTCTTTGCAACTGCTAGGGTCTGTTTGTGATTGCCCACCCTGTGCTGCAGTCCAGAAATTGCTGGGGCAAACACAGGGCTCATCTTGTTTAGTTTCCTTCTCTCAGAGAGTAGTTATTCAATGTATAAAAACAGCTGTTTCATCTATTTTGTCCAGTTTTCTAGTTGTTTGCAGTAGGAAGGTAAGTTCCACAAGCAATTGTGCTCTCATAGAAGTATGGGGAGGGGGAAGGGTAAGCTGTGACAAAGCGGGAGAGAGGCATGGACATATAGGCACTACCAAACGTAAGGTAGATAGCTAGTGGGAAGCAGCCGCATAGCACAGGGAGATCAGCTAGGTGCTTTGTGACCACCTGGAGGGGTGGGATAGGGAGGGTGGGAGGGAGGGAGACGCAAGAGGGAAGAGATATGGGAACATATGTAGATGTATAACTGATTCACTGTTATAAAGCAGAAACTAACACACCATTGTAAAGCAATTATACTCCAAGAAAGATGTAAAAAATAAATAAATAAAAATAAAAATATTCCAGAATAAAAATACCATGCCAACAAAAATATTGTGTTTTCTTACCATCGTATATTGGAATAGTAGAATGCCAACAAATGGTATAGCAGCCACTATGTCTGGAGAAAGTAGACCAACTTCCCAGAGTTGACTAGAGCCCACTTCAGCTCTTACTAGTATTTCGGATCTGATGAGATTTTTCTGAGATTCCCATTCAATGTCTGGCTTAGCGGACTCCTCCTTACAGCCCACTGCTAAGGGCTGCGGCAACTCCAAATTGAGCATGTGGAAATTTCTGCAGATGGAGAAGGGGCTGCACACAAGGTGCTATCATAGGTCTTCTTGGTCTGAATATGCCCTATTGCTTTCCACTTTATGGCACCCATGCCACTTTGGCATGGAACACTCTTAGAGGCTGCCTCCATTTAGAATTCCAGGCCCCAAACAAGTGAAAGTTCCTTTCTGCCCATAGCACTGAGCTACTTGAGAGTTTTCTGCCATCTAGTTTATTGTCCAACCCACCTTCTCTCCACAGGGGGAGGAGGCAGGGCAGGGGCCTGTTTAGAAACTTATCTATGATTCACTTACTTACTCTACTACCTTTAGGATCCTTTCTACATTCTTTGGACTGAATTATGTACCCCCAAATTCATATGCTGAAGCCCCATCCCCCAGGGCAGCTGTGTTTGGAATAAGAAAGTAACTAACCAATTACAAGTACGGAAATTGAATCTGTGATTTAAAAACTCCCAACAAGCAAAGGTCCAGGATCATATGGCTTCACAGGTGAATTATATTAAACACTTAGAGACTAGTTAACGCCTATCCTTCTGAAACTATTACCAAAAGTTGCAGAGGAACACTTCCGAACTCATTCTACAAGGCCACAATCACCCCAATACCAAGACCAGACAAAGACACCACAAAAAAAGAAAATTACATGCCAATATCACCAATGAACATAGATGCAAAAATCCTAAACAAAATACTAGCAAACTGAATCCAACAATATATTAAAAGGATCATACACCACAGACAGCTACATGTAAAAGAATGAAATTAGAACATTCTCTAACACCACGCACAAAAATAAAGATGGATAAAGATCTAAGTGTAAGACCAGATACTATAAAACTCCTAGAGGAAAACATAGACAGGACACTCTTTGACATAAATCACAGCAATATGTTTTCAGATCTGTCTCCTAGAGTAATGGAAATAAGAACAAAAGTAAACAAATGGGACCTAATTAAACTGAAATTCTTTTGTACAACAAAGGAATCCATAAAGAAAACGAAAAGACAACCCTCAGAATGGGAGGAAATATTTGCAAATGATGCAACTGACAGGGATTAACCTCCAAAATAAAGAAATAGCTCATACAGCTCAATATCAAATAAAACAAACAAGCCAATAAAAAAAATGGGCAGAAGATCTAAACAGACACTTCTCCAAAGAAGACATAGAGATCGGCAACAGGCACATGAAAATGTGCTTAATATTGCTAATTATTAGAGAAATGCAAATCAAAACCACAATGAGTTATCGCCTCACACCTGTCAGACTGGCCATCATCAAAAAGTCTACAAATAATAAATGCTGCAGAGGGTGTGGAGAAAAAGGAACCCTCCTACACCACTGGTGGGAATGTAAATTGGTACAACCACTATGGAAAACAGTATGGAGGTTCCCTAAAAAACTAAAAACAGAGTTACCATATGACCCTACAAGCCCACTTTGGGGCATATATCTGGAGAAAACCTTAATTCGAAAAGATACATGCACCCCAGTGTTCACTGCAGCACTATTTACAACAGCCAAGACATAGAAGCAACATAAATGTCCAACAGAGGAATGGATAAAGAAGATGTGGCATACACACACACAATGAATATTAGCCATAAAAAAGAATGAAATAATGTCATTTGCAGCAACCAAACACACATGAATATTAGCCATAAAAAAGAATGAAATAATGTCATTTGCAGCAACATGAGTAGACCTAGAGATGATCATACTAAGTGAAGTAAGACAGAGAAAGACAAATATCATATGATATCACTTATACGTGGAATCTAAAAAAATGATACAAATGAACTTATTTACAAAACAGAAAGAGACTCAGACATAGAAAACAAACTCATGGTTACCAAATGGGAAAGGGGGGTCAGGGAGAGATATATTAGGAGGTTGGGATTAACATACACACAGTACTATATAGAAAATAGATAACAAACAAGGACCTACTGTATAGCACTGGGAACTGTACACAATATTTTATAATAAGGGAAAAGAATCTTAAAAGGAATATAAATATATGTTACTGAATCACTATTCTATATACCTGAAACATGATATTCTAAATCAACTATACTTCCAAAAAAAAAAAAAAAAACAGAAAACCCAGGGGAAAAAAGTAACTAACCTAAGAGTGGAGCCCTGATGTGATAAAATTAGCATATTTATAAAGAGACACCCATATCCTTGTTCTCTCTGCCATATGAGGACACAAAGAGAAGGCAACCACCTACAAGGCAGGAGGAAGGGCCTCACCAAGAACTCAATTAGTGGGCACCTTGATCTTGTACTTCCCAGTTCAGAACTATGAGAAATAAATTTCTGTTGTTTAGCCACCCGGTCTGTGGTTATTTTGTTATAGCAACCCAAGCAGTCTAAGACACCACACCTAAGGAAAGTTTTGTTACTTTTTTGTTTCCTTTCTTTAGATTTGAAAACTGCCCTCCCGTCATCTCCTGTATCCTTCATATTTAAAGGTTTTTAGTAAAAATACTTTTCTCAGCTTTCTAGGCTTTTTTTCTTGACATTTAAAGGAGAGATTATGAAATTAAAAACAAAAACAAAACAAATACAAAAACCTTCTCTATCTCAATCTCTTGCTGGCTCTTGAAATTGAAAACTAAATTCAAACCTGTCTTTACTGAAATTGATTTTAGGAACATAATTTTGGAAGCCAAAGCCAAACTCTGACTACTGATTCTTTTTCTTTTTAAATTATATAATCTTAACCCTCCCAGAGGTAATGAAAGCTCTTGTTGAATAGGGGTAAGATTTTTTTAAAAAAAATACAAGGAAGTGCTGAAAACTATAGTAATGTATTTCAAAATATTTCACTACACAAATATAAGATTTTCTAACCATGCATAAAAAAATAATAGAGAAGAACTAAGTAACACCAAACAATAATTTTTCTTAAAAAGTAGTATTCTGTTCTAAGCTACTTCTCTCTCTCTCTAGCCCACTGATACTGCTAGACTTTAGATTACAAAATACTTTTCTTTCTTGGCAGAGTCTCTGGTATGGAGTTCTTATGGGCAGTACGCGCTTGGCCTCCGCACTGGTCTCAGGATTGCTTCCTGGGGACCTGGTGTGCAGGGGCACCTCTAGGTGAGTCTACTGATGGTGGCAGAAAGTCTGTTTCCCTCAACAGGATTATTATTTTATGTGGTGTCTAGGTAGAGTAGCCTTTATAGTTTTCTCAGGTCCTATTTGTAGCACCAGATGTTATATGCTTCTTGATATCCTCTTCAGTTTCTTGAGAGAATTAGAATAATATCTTCCATGAGCAGTTTCGGGACAATCCATATGACACTCCATGGGGTCACCTGGAAATATCACCTTTTACTACAAGATTAGCCAGTTTCCTACAATTCAATTCAAGCATCTTCCTACTCCTTTCCCTGAGATTTTTTTGTATATCCACTATTTCCCTGAGAGATTCTAAGATTGCTTTTATCCTCTTGAGGAGAGATTTAATTTTTTTTTTTTTTTTTTTTTTTTTTTTCTTTTGTATGCGGGCCTCTCACTGCTGTGGCCTCTCTCGTTGCGGAGCACAGGTTCCAGACGCGCAGGCTCAGCGGCCATGGCTCATGGGCCCAGGCCCTCCGCGGCATGTGGGATCTTCCCAGACAGGGGCACGAACCCGTGTCCCCCTGCATCGGCAGGCGGGCTCTCAACCACTGCGCCACTAGGGAAGCCCAGGTTCAGCTTTTTCTTAAGCCTGGTTCTACTCTGTGGTCACAAGACGGTTGTGTCAACTCCCATGGCAATGTGTTTCTCCATGCACATCTAAGGAAGACGAGGGGATCGTTTCCAAGAGTGCTCTCAGAAGAGGGAGGACACTTTTTCTACAGAAACCACCAGAAAACCTCTCCTCTGATCTCCTCAGCCTGAGATCAGTCATCCTGGAACAAATAACTGTGACCAAGGAGGGGGATTAGGTTCATTGGTTGGGCTTCAGCCACTTGCTCCATGGCTAGTGTGAGATGCCCAGGGGAGGTGAAGATATCTGAATGAAAACTGGAGTAGTGACTAAGGAAAGGGAGAGTAATTTGGAGAGCCAGCCACATGTCTGCTCTAACTCCTCAGAAGAGAATAAATGTCTTGAAAGGGCAGAAAAACATGCTAAGTATTTACTTATGCCAGGCCTTGTGGCAGCAATATATGTATTTCTCACACTATTGGGGAGCATCTACCTAGCCTACTACCTCCTTTCTTTGAGAATTTCCTTGCCCCCAGGGATGGGCTCTGATAGCCTGCTTGTTGAACAAAGGTCATTGGAGTAGGGATAGACATTTGGTCTAGACCAGGCCAACTGTCTCTTTTCTTTAGGAATTTTGAAATGAGATTCAAACTAGTTAGTCTCTGTGGCCTGTGGGAGCAAACATATAACATTGGAAGCTATGGGGTAGCTGTTTTTTGTATGTACACAGAGAAATCAAGAAAGAGAGTTTGGGCCGAGAAAGGAGAATGAAATAGATTATGAGCAGGGAAAAGCAGAGTTAAGGTAGTTGTTTGACTCTAAAGAGGGAAAGACAAAGAAAAGCCTCCTTGCTTCTTGAGGATTTTCACATTCATGGTTCAGTTACTCCTTAAGCCCATTATCTGTGGAACAGGTTGTTAAATGGAGCCCAAAGACTAATATAATAGGTTCCAAAGAATAATTCTACCCCTACCCCACCCAATGATCCAGATATTGAAGTGCCATGCATAATGCTAAGGGATAACAAGATGCTTCTGCCAGCTTGATCAGGTACCCCAGCTGGTATAAGGATGAAAAGTTTGCAGAGTAGAGAGATTTCTTTGTGTGAGCTTTGTATTCTCTTCTCCATCCTCACAGACATAGAAAGACACTTTATTTTCACCTCAGGCCAATAAGCAAAGACAATGGGGAGATTTTGATATTTGTGTCCTGGAGATTGAGGGAGACAGACAATGATGCTTGACTTAAGTCTGAGAAGTTAAAGTTGAGAGCTGTAAAGAGACGCCACTGTGATGGTATGCATTTCCACTCCAAATGGCTCGTGGGAACAAAATGAGACCCCTTACAAAGGTGAGCTGACCTGGGTCATCTTAAAAAGGAATCTTCCAAAAGGACAGCCTCAGTGGGTTATGATACATGAAGAAATGGTGAGTTCCTGGATGCTTAAAACAGAACTATCCAGAGGAGAGCACTGCCAGCCATGGTCCCTTTCCTCTAGTCGCTCTTTTCCCAGGCTGACTTGGGAGAGGCCAGAAATGTGGCTTACACTGTGGGAGGGGAGACAGAGGATGAGTTGCTTCCAAAGCTAACTTTCTCCCCTCCCTGCCTGGACCTCCATTCTGGGAATGGGGAGAACTTGACACTGAATTAGATTTCAGATAATTTATTTCTTTACTGAACTGGACTTCATCTTTGCAATTATTAGACTAGACTGGAGCTTTTAATGCCAAAACATAATCTAAGAGTGAGTATAAAAGCTACAGACCTGGGCTTCCCTGGTGGCGCAGTGGTTGAGAGCCCGCCTGCCGATGCAGGGGACACGGGTTTGTGCCCCGGTCTGGGAAGATCCCACATGCCGCGGAGCGGCTGGGCCCGTGAGCCATGGCCGCTGAGCCTGCGCGTCCGGAGCCTGTGCTCCGCAACGGGTGAGGCCACAACAGTGAGAGGCTCGC
>NW_006788075.1:2140236-2168377 GCF_000442215.2 Lipotes vexillifer
CATGGCCGCTGAGCCTGCGCGTCCGGAGCCTATGCTCCGCAACGGGAGAGGCCACAACAGTGAGAGGCCCGCCTACAGAAAAAAAAAAAAAAAAAAAAATGCTACGGACCTACTAAAGTTTGATCTTTAACAGTGAGAAATAATACACTTACTTTCTCTTTACATTTTATTACTGATGGAGGTGTCATAAGCGTCATTTAAATGACGCTGCCAGGTAGACATGATTATCTCAGTAGGAATTCTTTTCTCCTCTGTGACTGAGGAAACTGAGGCTCAAAGAGCCTCATGGGATGGGAGTGACTCACGAAATGGACTTTACAGGATGAACAGGTTTTCAGTAAGCTGAGTGGAGAGGAAGGGCACTGTAGGAGAGAAAAGAATGAAGATGAGGCTGGATAAGGTGTATCCCAGGAACTGTGGGAATCCAGTTTGCGTACAATACAAGTTCTGGGCAGGGGCAATGTAAGATAAGTCTGGAAACATTTTAGAGCAATAGAGCAGCAGCTCTTTAACCCCACTTTCCCCCCATCCCTCCTCTACAGTTGCCTCCTTCTCATTCTCTGAAGAGAAATGAAAATATCCCTTCCATTTGATCTATGTGAGAATGCACGATTCGGAAAGTAGGGATTATGTGCTAGAATCCCATAAGGTATAGGGAAAAATTTCAAGAGCTTCCGAGATAGGTAGACCTAGTTTCGAATCCATTACGACTGTAAGAACACACTTTCTCTGAAACTATTTTCTAGTCTGTAGAGCACGGAAATTACCCTAGAGGACTACTGTGAGGGATAAATAAAATACAGTAAGATGAAAACGAGGCAGAGACATAAAATAACTGCGTGATCTTAAGTAAATCATAGATGTTGTAGGTCTCAGTCCCTCTGTTTGCCCATCCCATTGTGTTGTCAATAACACTTCACCTCAGTGTTTGAAGTACCTAACAGTCAAGATTGTTTTTTTTAGGCAAAGCAAGGTATTCATTTCTTGTAAATGTCAAGTCTAACTTTTTCTGCGTCCAAAATTAAACCTTTTGTTTTAGTTATGTAAGAAAGGTCCTTTTGGGGATGGTAATAAGGACATTTAAACTGAAAGTTATATATATTGGGCCTGAAAAATTTTTAATGGCCTTATTTAAAATGAATGGAAAGGTACTTAAGGAAGGTAGCAGTTGTAAGCTTTCTTTTCTTAGGAAATCAATACTCATAAAATTCAAGGTTGGAATTGAGAATTAAAACCCACAGTGAGTTTATTTTAAAACATGCAGTCTGTCATCTTTATTTTCCCTTTGGATAACATAGTGTTTATACCCTGAGGTCTATTTATGTGACTGCAACTCTTTCCTTGACTTTGAAGTGAACTTTGTTTGGTGCTAGAATCAGAACCTTAGGGCTTAGAGATCATGTAGTCCAACCCCCTCATTTAAAAAGAGTAAACTGAGGTCAGAGAGGAAAGTGAATTGCCCAGACACCTCCTCCATTTCCTCCGAGTTGAGTTGTAAAATGGAACCTCCTGTTGTTCTTAACCACAAGGTCCAGCTCTGAAAGGGCAGGAGTCATCTTCCCCCTGCTCATCCCTCACCTCAGGCCTTGATCTTCCATAAACCTAGACAGTGCCTGGTGCTCAGCAGGCACTCTGTCTACAGCTCTTAAAAAGAGGAATTGTTTTTAACTATGAACAGAGCGTTTCGTCTCAACCGAGCCTGATCAGAAACTCTCCGGCATTCTTGGTGTGACTTAGGAGAATCACTAATTACTGGTTAAAACAAACAAAAATCCCTGCTGCTCTTCTCCCAAGTGCATGCTTCATGGAGTTGCCTGTGTGACAGTCAGTTCCCGAGCCAATCAATGCCTGCAATTGAAAGCTCCCTACCCTTGAAACTTCTCATCTGCAGGTTCATTTAATACCACCATCTCCTCTGTCCAGGGCATCTTAAAGCATCCAGCACCTCTCATCCAACTGGCAAGCACACAGATTTGTTATCACAGCTCATTGTCAGGTCCGAGAACTGCCCAGTTCTTTGGGCTGTCCCTTCAGTGTTCGAGAAAACAGATTTCATTTATGCTTATATTTTAAATCTGGCTGTCCCAAACAAAGCTTCAGTATTTACAAGAAGTCTGTTTATTTCTTTTGTTGTGATTCAGAGACTGATTTTATTTACATAATTATCTTTAAGGTTATGTGGATTATAGAATGAGTCATAGACAACGAAAACATAAAGTGAGTAGAACCAACCAACTTAGAGGGTTTGTAATTGTGCAGGTTTTGTCTGAAGAGGAGATAGCTAAATCTGCACTAGCAGTAGGCTTCCTGTGTGCTCTGTGTAGGAGAGACCCGCTGTTCCCCTCTTTACTAGGGTGGGCACACTAGTCATCAGGCTTGAAAGGCAGCAATAGGCACTTTTACCTGGAGTTCCTATAATGAGAGAAAGATAACCCCCTGGAGTCCCTTTTCAAATTCCCCCAAGGCCAGTTCTGCCCTTCACACCACCTTGTTCACAGATGATCTAGAGTGGTGCGTCCCTAACTGAGCCCAGGTGCCCAGGAGCCCCCAAGGGAGAATGTTGTCGAGGAAAGCACAGTGCCATCTGTTGGACATCACGCCAACTACTATTACTAGTTGTTCAGACCAAACTACTTAATAAATAGAACTCTTAAGTGTTTCTTTTGCCTTAGAGGCCCAGTGAAAAATTTACTGAGACCTCAGGGAATCACGAACCAAGAAAGTTTGGGAACCTCTGAACAAAGGTTAAGAGATGTCAGGAAGATCACAACTGACAAAGGAGCTAGGAAAGAAAATCCCAAGACTTCCACCTTTCTATTTATTGCTTATAGACTCCCCCATTTTGTTCTCAGCTATGTAAACAAAGGCAGATATTCGTGGTCAGGAGCCAGGCTCCACCTTCAATACCTGTTATCAATTTACTACTACTTTACTGGTTATGAACCCTTTCTATGTATATCTCAGTATCTATATTTATAGGTAGATGATATTTATCTGTATGTGTGAATATATAGATTTTTTTTTTTCCTAGAGACGTCTCCTTAAAAATTATCTTTAAAATTTAAAGACATGGGTTTCATGTTACAGAGTGTTCTAGAGTTGAAGCTGTGGAGTTCTCAAACCCTAATTGACGGCCATCACTGGGAGAGGTATTGATATAGAATCAATCTCATCCTAGGTGACTGTCAACTTTACAAGCTCTTTGATGACTTATTAAGTCCATTTATAAAGCAAAAAAATTGCAGGTGTTACTGAAGTTTTGTGTTTATAAAATATTCTAAGATGCTCAGATAAAAGGTGTGACTGACAGGAAATGTCAAGTATGAAATAAACAGTCCCATGGGTTCACATCTGATCCCATTCAATGTGATGGAAACTTGTTAATTGAAAACTCCCTTGATAAGCATTCTGTTCTCATCAGCTATGCCTTTTCTCTGAAATTTGTTCCTTTTTTCTTCTTTTACCATGCCTTGAAATTGGCTGCCTGCAAGGGAGTCATTGAGCAGTTACTTAAGGGAGACCTACACAAATATACTTTCCTCTCTACCAGGTAAAGGTCATGTGAGTGTGTGTTTACATGCGCTTATCCCCTTCCTTTTAGTATTTGTCCATCAAGGAAATAGATGTTAGGAAAATGGCTGATTGTTTAATCTCAGCACTACCAACAAAAACTGTTCTATTTTGGTCTGCAATGCTCCCTTATTTTGGAATGTTTTCTAGGTAGTATATGGTAATTCAAAGAGATCAAAGTAAATCTCTCTACCTATTCACACAAGCCTTCATAATAATGTGCTTTCAGAGCATGCCCATGCCTAGGTGACAGTCACCCACTAAGCCTTTATTTCAGGTAACTTTGAATTGGAGAGAGGATCTTACACATCATGTTTTTCATAAACAACACTTTTCCTGATGAAGAAAATAAAATGTTCCTCAATCCTAGCAAACAGATAAACACTACTGAAATGTTGGCATGCTTCAGTCTAGGCTTTGTCTATGCGTATTGTTGTTTATACATTTTTTGTTTTGTTCATCGCCTTTTGTCACAGGTTCTTTTGGTAACTTTAATTACCATTCACTCCAATTCAGTCAACACTTAATAATTAACGCTTTTCTTTTTTGCACAAACTGTTTAAAAGGCCAATTTAAGATAATTTTAGATATAAGTAAATTGAAATTGAGAGTATAGATTTAAAATATTTTTGAAATTTCCATCTGATATGTTAGATAATTTTATGATTATTGACTCACTCGGTAATTAATTCTAAAGCTCATACCACCAGCTGTTCACATTGCTAAACCTTAAGATGGATTTTGGGCCAAAAAAATTTTGATCAGCTGTTTGAGTTAGAATAATTAGAATTGATGTGTTTTTCCATTGTATAACTGTGCTCTTACCAAGCAAGCTCTTGAACTCTCACTCAATTCATGAAGCCTTACTGGTTTCATCTGGGACAGGCAGTCATTTTCCCCATTCTCAACCACTTAAAAATATTATAAATCCTCTGATTTATTAAATCACAACATTCATTCATACATAGAATTAATAAATATTAGTTCAGGGCTAATCCTAGATGAAATTCATGAAGTTAGATTGTCTTCTGCTCAAAATTGTTTCTATTTTGAGTCTTCCTTTCCTGTGCCCAGGTGACTGAAATCTAATATTGCTGCTTGTAGCCTGAGGAATGTCTCTCATGCCCCACTCAGCTCTCCTTTCCAGGCAAGGCTTGTGCTTTGGACCTTTTCTGAACATGATTCCTGGCACCCACAATCACCGGTCAGTGGTGGGTCTCCTGCTGGCTGAGGGTCCTGTCAGATGACTGCATCACTAATCTTATTGCATTTTGCTAAAATGCAAATCATTGATAAATGCTTCACGAGAAGTTGGCAGGCTAAGATGACATAGAAAGACCCTGAGCTCACCTCCTCTCACCAACACACCAAAATCCCAACTATATGCAGAACAACCATCAATGAAAAAGACAATATCTTTTACAACTAAAGACATAAAGAAGGAACTTCAATGAGATGAGTAGGAGGGGCAGACCCGCAATATAATCAAATCCCATTACCCCTCCCCCATAGTGGGCAACCCACAAACTGGCAAATAATTATATTGCAGAGTTTCTCCCACAGGAGTGAGAGTTCTGAGCCTCATGTCAGACTCCTCAACCCGGGAGTTCGGCACAAGTGCATCTGGCTTTGAAGGCCAGTGGGGCTTGATTGCAAGCACCCCACAGGACTGAGGGAAATAGAGGCTTGACTCTTAAAGGACGCACACAAAATCTCACACGCACCCAGACCCAGGGCAAAAGCAGTAATTTGATAGGCGCCTGGGCCAGACCTACCTGCTGGTCTTGGAGAGTCTCCTGGAGAGGCGGGGGTGAGACGTGGCTGCGGCTCACCCCAGGGACATAAACACTGGACAGTCAGCTGCTTGAACACTCCTGGTGGCTCTTTAGTGCCAAGACCTAGCACCATCCAACAGCCTGCAGGCGCCGGTGCTGAGACGGCTCAGGCCAAAACAACTAACTGGGCGGAGACACAGCCTCACCATCAGCAGACAGGCTTCCTAAAGACTATGAGCCACAGCTGTCTCTGGACATGCCTCTAGACGCATCCCAGCCCACCAGAGGGCCAAGACCCAGCTCCACCCACCAGGGGGCAGACACCAGAAGCAAGATCCTGCAATGCAGGCTAGACCCACCCCTGGGACCAGCGGGGCCCTGGCCCTGCTCACTAGCAGGCCAATGCAAGCTTTACACTGGACCCTGTATCCAACTGTATCAGGAACCATGCCCCTGCCCCCTCAACAATCTGAACCAAGCTCTGGGATCCCTGGGCCCTGCAGTTAGACTCCAGGAACCATCTCTGCCTGCAAGTAGTCTGTCACCAACCCCGGAATCTGGCTTCACCTGCCAGTGGTGGGGAGCAACAGCCCTGGAGTCTTTGGGACCCTGACTCCACCCACCAGTGAGCCAGCACTAGCCCAAGGGCCCCCTAGGGTTCTACAGGCCCACCTCGTGACCAGACCCTGCTAAACAGCAGCCAGCAGCATCCACACAGGCAGGGCCTGGCAATCAACTAGACTAGGAACCAACCAAGCCTACCAGACCACCCACGTAGTCAGTCCGCCACAACAGAAGGACACATGCAGCTCTCTTAGGAGGAATCCCTAGAGCATACACCTTGGGTGATAAGAGGGGAGTGCACTGCTGGGATGCACAGGATGTCTCCTACAGAGGGCCACTTCTCCAAGGTCAAGAAACGTAAGTAACCTACCACATACATAAAAATACAAATAGCATCTTAGACAAAATGAGGCAGCAGAGGAACATGTTTCAGACAAAGGAACAAGATAAAACTGCAGAAGAACTAAGTGAAGTGGAGATGGGCAATCTACCCAAGAAAGAGTTCACAGCAATGATCGTAAAGATGATCCAAGAACTCGGGAGAATGAATGCTTCATGAGTGTTGCCTCCTGAATTAGTCACCATTTAATTCATAGAAGCCTTTCAGAACCTAAATCCCTAAAACAGATTGTTTGGGGTATAAACTCTAGGCAATAAGGAAGAAAGTGTTAAGCATTTTGAAGGGGAATGGGGGAGAGAAAGCTACATTCATGTGATACTGGATTTCCAATATGGCTGTTTGGGATCCAATTCTTAGAGGATGACCTTGACATGAGAATCTGTGGGCAAGAGATTTGTTACGGCAGAACTCATAGGAGAAGCCAGTAGAGGTGTAGCAGAAACTAGACAGGTAGGGGAAAGAAGCTAAGGAAGGGAGCAGTTTTAAGTCAAGTCACAGCCTTAGTCTAACCCTATAGGTACTTGTGCAGAGAGTTTGTCTTGTCTTGAGGGAAAAGAGCTGGGCTTTCACTCTTCCACACCAGTCAGTCAGTGGCCACAGGCTACCCTGTGGAGGACATAAGCTCCCTGGTGCTTCCTGCTCCATGCAGGTACAGCCAAAGGGGTTCCAGTAACCAAAGGAGAGTCCTCTGAAAATTGCAGCTGTGAGCTGGCAAAAGTACAACATATAGAAGCCAACAGGGCTCCATAAAACTATCCAAGGACATGTGGGTGGAGTACCATCTGTATCCACTGCAATGACATAAACTTGAGAGGGCTCATGGTGGGTGACCGATGTCTATGCAGCCAGGCCTTGGGCAGGCTCGTAGCCTTCTTCCCAGGGGTAATCACAAACCACAACAAGATATGGAATAATACAAGCACCCTAGAAGTATTCCTTGTGCCTCCTCCCAGTCAATAGATCCTTTAAGAAGATAACTTGTTCCCTGATTATAGTTTTGTTAGCTTTTTAGCCTTATATAAATGAACTGTACAGTATGTATTCTTGTGTGTCAGACTTTTGTATTCAACTTACTGTGAGAGTCATCCATGTCGTAGCATCTAACGGCAGTTTATTCTTTTTCATTGCTCTGGAGTATTCCATTATACGGCTGTTTCACAATTTATTTTGGCACTGATGGGCAGTTGGATTGTTTCCAGTTTGGGGCTATTATAAGCAATGCTATTATAAATTTCTGGTAAGTGTATTTTGAGGCCCAAATATTTGCATTTCTGGGAGGTATGTTGGATAGATACCTGAGAGTAGAGTTGATTGCATAGACTATGCATATATTATGCTTTTGTAGATACTGCCATATATATAGTTTCCCAAAGTGATTATGTCATTTTAGCTCCCAGCAGCTGTGTATGAGAATGTCAGTTGCTCTACCTCCTGAAAAATACTTGGTAGTCTCAGTCTGTAATTTTTAGCCATTCTGGGTGTGTTGGTTGTTTTTTAAATGGTCATTAAATTGAAAATTCACAATTAAAAATTTTGCAGAAACTTTCCTTGAATCCAGTAACCACATTTTGAGAAATGCTGATACTGGTGAGTTAACTACTCTTCCCACACATAAAATAAATGCTAAATATTACTATTTATTTATTCAACTGATAAACTTATTTTTTAAGTCATCTGTATCTGAATCAAGATTTCTCTTATATTGTCGATTCCTATATCTGTTTGAATTTGCTCTATATAGAGCAAATTTAATGCTATCAACTGAACCCACATCTTTTACAAAAAATATTTTATGTTGGCTAGTCTTCAACCTAGAATTTTCTAGCTCCAATTTAAGATAGAGGCACCTGGTAGAAGTATGTGGAGATATTTTGACATCTGTGTGAATGTAAAGAATTAGAAATGAGTTATTTTAGTGTCAAATGGGGGAAAAGAAACACATTATCAGTGAAGATGTATGAGGCTATAAAAAAAGTTATATTTTTCTGTAGGCTGAAACCTGATAGCGAGCAGGACGGAGGTGGCTGTTTGACTCTGGACTATAATTTGAGAAGGCTTTGAGCAGTGTCCTTCCTCAAATATCAGTGTCGCTATGTATCATTTTACTAGTATGATTTTATCTCTTTAAATGTTTAGAACTTCTACAGTAGCCAATTAATTGCTTTTAATTTAGGCAATCATGCTATAGAATCAGAGGCCATTGTAGGTGGCGCCCCTAACCCCCACATTGTTCAACCATATGATCTGTATGTTAGCTTGTCTCCTTACAAATGAAAAAAAATTCTTGAAAAATAAAAAGATAATGCTTTTTATTAAGTGCTGCCTCAAAAAATTGTATATAATCCTATAAAGCATCTTACCTCAGTCCCTATCAACCAATACTTTCCTTATCAGAGATTTGTAGAATTAGCCAGAGTAAATCATTGAGAAATTGGTGGTTGAAAGAGAGAGAAACAAGGATAACAGTGGAGAATTGTTTGAAGGGAAAAGAGCGCTGCTCATAAACCCCACAAAAAAGAATAATTAAAAGAATAATTTCCTCACTATTTTACCAAAGTCTGGTCCTACTCATTTTAGGATGAGTGCAAACCATATGGCTTCTATCTGTAGGATGCTGTGAGAAGATCAGTGGTCTGGTAAGGTCTACTGATTTACAATACCTAATTCTCGGAACCACAAAGTGATTAAACAGGAAAAGCATCCTGGGCATCTTGTAGCCATGTTCTCTCTCCCAAATGGAAGAACTGGGGCTCAGAAAAGGGTCAAGAACAACCTTACTATCACACAAAAATCTTCCATCTCTCTCCTCACCCGTTTCTTTAGGGTTTTTTTCCCACTAACAGAACAGTCAGAATTCTCTCTTCCATATAAGCCTTTCTGTTTTTCAATTTCTGTGCCCTTGTTCACGCAGTCTGCCCACTTATAGACGACTGGGCTCACAATTGGGATTGCCAAGGTCATTTTCTAGTGGGGAGATTTATGTAAACAGAGAACAATTACTCTAGTGTACAATCAATATATTCATGAAAAGTATGAACCTAGCTCTAGCTCCCCGTCTGTGCCTTTTGGAATTGCAGGAGTTCTATTGAAATACATAGAAATGATTATCTATCTATTATAATAGATAATAAATCCATTGTACACCCTAAGTAAATAAGATGAATTCACAGACCAGCAATTTTGAGGGATTTTTTGATGGTAAAGAGCAGGTAGGATGATCTTGCTGGAGACATCAGAGAAGAGAGAGCTGTAATGTAAGGGCTGTTGCTGGAGAAGGCAGGCTCTACATTGTCTTAGCATTTCCTGAAGAAGCTGGAGGGTGTGTGGCCAGAGATGTGCTTGGAAAATAAGATTTTTAAATTTCTTTCTTCTCTAAAGGGCCAGGTGATGATCTAAGCTGACTTCCTTATCATACTTGCTTCACTAACTACTCCTAATCATCCATTTTGCTCCATGACTCATCATTTGCACTGGAAAATAAGGCTTATCACATGACAACCTGCTGAAATTTCATTCTTTCTGAATTAAGCATGATCTCTTTGCTTTCAAAATCATTGTGCATATCTTACACAAGCAGTGTGATGAGTCATATACTTTAAAAACTAGGTGTCTAGGGAATCATAAAAAAAAAGGTTTATAATATTTTAAACTCTCAAGAAACACATACTATGGGACAGTACTGATGATCCCCATAACAGGTTGCTGTGAAATAAATGTGATCAATAGGCAACTCTGACTTACAGACCAGACCAGAGTCACTACAGACCAACATGACCAAGAAACTATGGCAAACACCCTGAGAAATTCAATACAGGTTTCATGTTCTTACAAAGAGGTTTGCTTTTACTGGAAATGACTCATCTTAATCAGTAAATTATTCTAATTTTTAATGTTCCATTATTTAAGATTATTTGTGGATATGAATAAGCCTAAGTTGCACACAGAAACTTGGGCAAACACTCAAGAATGGATCACATTCCTTTTTAGAGTCTACTTAGAACCAGAAGATTGCTAATTGCAACAACATGAAGCTGAAAGTTGCAGTCATCTCATAAAGAACCTATTTTTGCTTAAATGGAAGTTGGAACAAAAAGAACATAAATAAAATACTAAATATGTAAATGCATTTTACATAGTAAGTGTGCAGGTGAGCAGAAAAAGTAGTTAAAGAAAAGCATTTGTCAAGTTTTATAATGATGATAAAAAAGGCAAAATGACGAGTGTTAAAAGTGCCAGTTTAAACTAATCATTTCTTGAGGTATAAGTCAGAAGAAAAGGGGTTTTTGGCAAAGCAGATCTTTTTCTGACATTGAGAATACAGAAAATAATTGGCTTCCTTCTAGAGATGTTCTAATCAAATATATTTCTTGAAAAATTAAAAATACACTCAATATGAGTATAGTATTTATTCATATAATACCATAGCCTCACTGACATCTATATTGTATAAAACTTACAAATCACATGCATACTTCATTTAAAATCATACCCCATTTTCTTTAAAAAAGATTTTGAGAAGCCTTGTCAAATCAATTACTATGAGCACCAGCTTTCTGTTTCTGGGGACTGATGAATCAGTTTGTGTCTTATGTAGACATTTGCCTCCGGTCTTCCCTGTATCTTGCCTTTTAAGCAATCTCCTAAATATCCAAGAGATTGGATTTCTGTGGGAAAGCGCTAATATTAGACAATCCAAGGTTGTCTAATATTAATTAAAATAACATACGTACCATTACACTCTGAGAATATTTCATACTTGATATGACTCAGCGGTACACAGGTTTACCCCACTACCTGAAAGATCGCTTTTATACCACTCTGCTTTTCTTCAAGACCTACATTAGTATTATACATGTTTTCAATAACCAAAAGAAATCCAAAGAGGATTTTCGCTTCTACGAAAATAGGCGAAAAGCGAAATCAGAGTTCAGCGTTTTTTGCGGAGTACCATCACAGCAGCAGTGTGCACCCTGAGCAGAGAGAATGACACCAAGCTCCTTCCCCAGGAACTACACTCAGCATCTCAGCATCAAGACTCCATAGCTTTGAACTGTGTTTGAGCATCTGTGTTTTATCTCGATTTATTTTGTGCATCCCTTAGCAAAATGTGTCCTAAGATATCACAAAAGCCTAAGAGAGCTCATAGGGGTGTTACGCTTAGCATAAAAATGGATGTAATTAAGCACGTCAATCGTAGTGCATGAAATAAAGTTTTTTATGCATTATTTGGTATGATTTAATAGGTTATTTTGGGTGTCTGGGAATGCTCAAAAATATTCTTATATAAATTGATGGTAATTGCTTCTTTACTTTAGATCATTTCAGTTTATGAAGACTTTCATAGGAACACTCTACTTTCCAATAGTGGGGGAAACAAGTATACATTTCAAATTGGATTACTCTGAGAATCTTTGCAGGTACAAATGAGTTGAGCAGATGTTATTAAAACATTTCCCAGAACAACCAAACATTAAATGAAAAATCTTATCTGCTTTTCTACATCATCACAGAAGTTAGGTGGAAAAAAAAACTTCTATTTTTGTCACAAATTGTAATTGGAAAAGACTGTGGTCATAAAGATTTTCTGTCCACTCTGAGATGGGATTCTTGCATAAAGATTTGCTGTCCACTCTGAGATGGGATTCTTCTAGAATTAAGATAAACCTGAAACATATCAATCACAACCTTACACACAGGGTGGCCCTTCCTGGAATTTCTCTGGGGAACTCATATTTTCTATTTGTGCCTCAGGGTTGTAAGAAACTATTTGAGACAGTACAAACATGAAGGAGTGAGGGGGAGATAGACCAAAGCACCAACAGAAGGTCAGTGTTGGGTTGGAAGAAGCCCCTAATCTGAGAACAATGAATCAGAATTCTCACTGGTCCCCAGGGGTCAAAATTAGGTCAGTGGCAGCAGCTGGCTGGGACCTACCTGGTAATCTTCCACTAGCTATGCCTGAGTACCCTTTAAAAGGTTACACGCGTTTTAAAGTAAAGTGCTTCATTGAAATAGGAGTGTAGTCTTTTCCTGTCTTCTTCAATCATTTAAAATAGTCTCTCAATAAGGTAGTACACAAAATGCTTTTCCTGATATCTGTAATATGGATGAAAGGGTTTAGGAGTCTACCAAAATTTTGATGACTATCAAATTGTGTCTGACATCAATTATATAACATCACAAGTCACCGATCTTAGATGACTCACCAAACCCTGCTTCGAAAAATTCTGTATCTAAAATCTTGCATCTATCTGGCATTTGATGACAGATTTTAAGAATTAACCTACAGTTGGGCTATTAGCTGGAGAGTTATTTGTTGCCTATTTTGTTTTCTTCAAAATGTGTTGTCTATTCAAGTTTCTTTTTTGAAAAACAACTAAAAAAGTAAGACTGGAAAGGACTTGGAAAGAACTTGTTCCTTCAAGTCTTATCTCATTGACAAGTTTTACCATAACCTACTTCATACTTTGCCTGATCACATTTTGTAGTACTTAATACCATTTATATTTTGAACATTTCTTCCGAGTAAAAGACGTGAGGTTCCTTAAAGTTTAAGGAGCTTCATTTACTGCCCTGTTAATTCCCTCTCTTTCTCTCACCTTCCTTTCATGCTGTTTTAATTATGTAACAGTAAAAGTAAGGCTATATTCCATTTGTCATCCATGGCTTAGAGAATCAATAAGGTTACCAAGAAAATAATAGCTGTTTTTCAAGGAAATTCCAAGAAAACAAAGATTCTCCTGATTTTTTCCAATTATTATTGTAGCGCCTATGCATTATATTGCATATATCAGCAAATATATTGAAAGGCCCTTTGTGTACCTGCAGTCTTTCCTGTAATATTGTTGTTATAGGTAAATATAAGAGTGTTATGTAATTTTTTTTGGCATTTAATAGGTGAGGTAAATTCAATATTTTTATGAAAATAATGATCTCATCCAAAGAAGACTGTTCTTAATTAAAAGATAAAACGTGTTTTTAAAAAAACTATTCTATTTCAATCTAATTTAAGGGAGAATGAAAACAATCTTTTTATGTGTGAAAATTAAGAACTTTTACAGAAAGTATTACTTAAAAAATTCTCTTTGTTATTCTGGAAGCTACTTTTTTATTATAAACTGAATACCTGTCTGTTGTATAAAATAGAAAAACGTAAAGAGTGAAGATGTGACATACAATCCTACCTCCCAGAGATAATCCCTAGCAACAACTCAGAACAGATTCTTCCAAACAGTTTTCTCACATCACGTACAAAAATATAAATGTCGACCAGAGTGCTTACATGTATCCTCCCTGTGGCTTTGGTTTCTTCACAGTGTGGTGGCTGGTGTCTAGGTGGAAGCATTCCCAGATGGAGGCACAAGACAGTAAGTGTTGCAAGAGAACTAAGCAGAATTAGTATAGCCTTTTATGATCTCGACTGTGCAGTCATGTATCATCATGTCCTCTGTATTCTATTGGTTAGACTCCAGACTGTAAGAAATAACATTCTTTATTTACAAGACACCCAGTCTCTGGTATTTTGTTAGAGCAGCCTGAATGGACTAAGGCAAGTGACAATTTTAAAAATGACTGTTGGTACCCATCAGACAAAAACTTTAAAACAGTTATAAGTACTATGTATTTATGGAATTTGCAGCCAATTAAGATAGCAAGAAATATCAATAGCTTCAGATGGCATCTCTGTATATCACAGAGTACAACTATTATTTATATGAATGCTAAAAAGTAAGGAAAAAGGACAACTTATGTTTGATATATATTCCTTTAAAAGGGATGAAAATATGGAACATATTTTTAAGTGCCCCTTAAAATATTCAAATAAAAGCAAGGTGTAGTGCTTAAAAGCATGAGCTATATAGACCAGAGAAAATTCAAGTATATTGCAACATCTTGTTTCCTGACAATATGACAGATGAAGCCTAAGCGGAGTTATTTGGAAGCTACTAGATCCCCAACATCTTGCTTGTTCTGTTTATATTAAGATAGGATACAAAAGGATTTGCTGTCTAGGAGGGGAGGCCAAAGGAACACAAAGGAAATTTGTAGAGAATAACATAAAACTACATGTAATTAAATACCAGGAGAGGAAAAAAGGGAGTGATTCCTCTTGTCTGGGGAATTTGAGCGTGCCGTTTTAAGGAGGTGGAGTTAGAGTATGAATCAATTTGGATAAAAGGAGAGCTTCCCAGGAAGGCAGAGGAGGCCACAAAAAGGCTGGCTGTGGGGTAAAGTGTAGCCAAATGGGGGTCTTGAGGAGCTGTGGAAAATAAGGTCAGACAGATATTATAGAGTAAAATTAGGAATGCCTAATGGCCTATTGTCCTGATGTTTTACCTTCTCTACTCATAGTATCACTTATCTTGAAGAGAAACTGTAATTATTGCTTATTCTAGAAAGCTTTTTAAATCTTTAATGATAGCACCCATTATATTAAGAAAAAGAAAAGCTACCTTCTTTCAAGTCAGCTTGGTGACATAACATCAAACTCTAGATTCTCAATTCTATGTTGATTTATAATTTGAAATATAAGATCATGATCATTTGTACCCTGTAATCATGCTATCTCTTTTCCTTTTATTCATATGTCATGTCATCTTAAGGTCTTTTACCATGGGACTCTTGCGGTTAGAACATCTAACCACTGTAGAGATTCTGGTGCCTTCCATGGACTTCCCTCTGGGCCCTTATATGACAGTAGCCATCATGATTAAAGCCCAGGCTTGATGCAAAATTGCCTGCATTTGAATGCCAGCTCTGCCACATGTTACCTGGATGACGCTGGGCAAATTACCTAAATTCTCTGATTCTCAGTTTCTTCATTTCAAATTAGGGATGGTAGTAGTACCTACCTCAAAGGGTTTTTATGAATACTGTATTCAATAAGTTAATGCAGATAAAGCACTTAGAATTGTGCCTGGCACATAGTGTCACATAAGGGTTAATTATTACGATTATCTCTAACAGGGAGAAAAAATATACACCTAATATTTACCATAATTATACTCCCCGTTTAAAAATGTTTAGATTATTTCAAATTCAAGTTACATTCTAAGTGATTCTCAGAATAACAATTTAGCTTTAAAAGAACCTCAGATGCCTTTAACACAATCTCTCCTCCAATGCCATAGCAAAAGGCCTGGCATGGAGTAGGTTGTAGTATCTTCTCAACAAACACTTGCTGTGTGAATGAGTGGCACTGAAAATGCTAAACAGTTAAAAGACAGACTGGTAGTTATTGCACTAAGTAGAGGTATTCTGGGTGCTTTGGGAACACAGAAGAGTTGGCTCTAAACCCAACGTGGGTGGGAAGACATCTATGAAAGCTACCCAGAGGCAGTGATACTGAGGCCTGAAGTATGCACAGGAGCTGGCCTGACGAAGAAAGGGTCTAGACAGTCAATACTATTTACGATATTATTTCTCGCCAAACTATTCAAAACAGAGAATTAGTTAATGAGAATCATTTTATTGATGTTTATACCATAATGCATATGTGGTATTTCACTTTGTCACCTATTGTTCTAACTGGTATCCAATTATTCTAAATAGGTAGAGATTCCTTGTAAGCCAGATTAAAATTGTATTTTCAGCCTTTTGAAAAACCTAGGTATCTTTTACTTAGTGGTTATGATGTGCTGGCCTTGTAATGAGCTCTTTTAAAAAATTCATTTTAAATAAATTCATTTTAATTCATCTAAACTTCACAAGAAGGAAATTCTCTTACTGCCCACCTTGATAAACTAAGTAGCAGAGGCAGGATTTGAACTCAAGGCTTTAAAGTGCATGCTCTTAATTACTACACTAAATGAAGTTTTGGATTAATTGCTCACTAGAAGTGATCTTGTTTTCCTTACATGTAATTTGAAGAAATATTTAGAGAAATAATTCCTTTAATGATATCAATTCAGATTTTCATTCTGAGAACTTTTGTAAACTGTTACACACAGTGTAATTTCTAAGTTTCCTTTTGACACTACAAAGATGAACCCATCACAAGATTTCTTTCTGGTCAGCACTGTTCTCCAACTGAAAGTGCTTTCACATCCACATTTTCATTTGCTTTTTCCCCAGAGGGTAGGGAAAACTATTTGAATAATGCATATTACTTTCTATACTCTTTCAACAGAACGTTGCATACTTAATTCGTTAAAATGGATTCTTGGGTATGGACTCAAAATTAAAAAAAAAGAAAGAAAACTTTATTTGTAAATACCTGGAACAGTAGTCAATGTCTAAAAGTATTAGTTAAATCCAAAAATATATTAAAAAGTCTAAGAGGGGGAAGATAGCGGAGGAGTAAGACGCAGAGATCACCTTCCTCCCCACAGATACATCAGAAATATATTTACACATGGAACAACTCCTACAGAACACCTACTGAATGCTGGCAGAAGACCTCAGACCTCCCAAAACGCGAGAAACTCCCCACATACCTGGGTAGGGCCAAAGAAAAAAGAATAAACAGAGACAAAACGATAGGGACGGGACCTGCACCAGTGGGAGGGAGCTGTGAAGGAGAAAAGGTTTCCACACACTAGGAAGCCCCTTTGCGGGCGGAGACTGCAGGTGGCGGAGGTGGAAAGCTTCAACGCCGTGGAAGAGAACACAGCAACAGGGGTGCAGAGGGCAAAGCGGAGAGATTCCCGCACAGAGGATCCGTGACGACCAGTGTTCACCAGCCCGAGAGGCTTGTCTGCTCACCCGCTGGGGCGGGTGGGGGCTGGGAGCCGAGGCTTGGGCTTCGGAGGGCGGAGCGCAGGGAGAGGACTGGGGTTGGTGGCGTGAACACAGCCTGCAGGGGGTTAGTGCACCACGGCTAGCCGGGAGGGAGTCCGGGGAAAAGTCTGGACCTGCCGCAGAGGCAAGAGACTTTTTCTTCCCTCTTTGTTTCCTGGTGCACGAGGAGAGGGGATTAAGAGCGCTGCTTAAAGGAGCTCCAGAGACGGGCGCGAGCCACGGCTAACAGCGCGGACCCCAGAGACGGGCATGAGACGCTAAGGCTGCTGCTGCCGCCACCAAGAAGCCTGTGTGCGAGCACAGGTCACACTCTCCACACCTCCCTTCCGGGGAGCCTGTGCAGACCGCCACTGTCAGGATCCCGTGATCCAGGGACAACTTCCCCGGGAGAACGCACGGCACGCCTCAGGCCGGCGTAACGTCACGCTGGCCTCTGCCATCCCAGGCCCGCCCCACACTCCGTGCCCCTCCCTACCCCCGGCCTGACAGAGCCATAGCCCCCAAATCAGGGGCTCCTTTAACCCCGTCCTGTCTGAGCGAAGAACAGATGCCCTCCGGCGACCTACACACAGAGGCGGGGCCAAATCCAAAGCTGAGCCCCGGAAGCTGTGCGAACAAAAAAGAGAAAGGGAAATCTCTCCCAGCAGCCTCAGGAGCAGCAGATTAAATCTCCACAATCAACCTGATGTACCCTACATCTGTGGAATATCTGAATAGGCAACAAATCATCCCAAATTGAGGAGGTGGACTTTGAGAGCAAGATTTATGATTTTTTCCCCCTTTTCCTCTTTTTGTGAGTGTGTATGTGTATGCTTCTGTGTCAGATTTTGTCTGTATACCTTTGCTTTCACCGTTTGTCCTAGGGTTCTATCCGTCAGTTTTTTTCTTTACTTTAAAAAATATTTTTTTTCTTAATAATTATTTTTTATTTTAATAACTTTATTTTATCTTACTTTATTTTCTTTTTTCCTCTTTCTTTCTTTCTACGTTTTCTTCCTTTTATTCTGAGCCGTGTGGATGAAAGGCTCTTGGTGCTGCAGCCAGCAGTCAGTGCTGTGCCTCTGAGGTAGGAGAGCCAACTTCAGGACATTGGCCCACAAGAGACCTCCCAGCTCCACGTAATATCAAACAGCGAAAATCTCCCAGAGATCTCTATCTCAACACACACCCAGCTTCACACAAAGACGAGCAAGCTACAGTGCTGGACACCCTATGCCAACCAACTAGCAAGACGGGAACACAACCACACCCATTAGCAGAGTGGCTGCCTAAAATCATAATAAGTCCACAGACACCCCAAAACACACCACCAGACGTGGACCTGCCCACCAGAAAGACAAGATCCAGCCTCATCCAACAGAAAACAGGCACTAGTCCCCTCCACCAGGAAGCCTACACAATCCACTGAACCAACCTTAGCCACTGGGGACAGACACCAAACACAACGGGAACTACGAACCTGCAGCCTGCAAAAAGGAGACCCCAAACACAGTAAGATAAGCAAAATGAGAAGACAGAAAAACACACAGCAGATGAAGGAGCAGGATAAAAACCCACCAGACCTAAAAAATGAAGAGGAAATAGGCAGTCTACCTGAAAAAGAATTCAGAATAATGATAGTAAAGATGAACCAAAATCTTGGAAATAGAATAGAGAAAATGCAAGAAACATTTAACAAGGACCTAGAAGAACTAAAGAGGAAACAAGCAACAATAAACAACACAATAAATGAAATTAAAAATACTCTAGAAGGGATCAATAGAATAACTGAGGCAGAAGAATGTATAAGTGACCTGGAAGATAAAATAGTGAAAATAACTACAGCAGAGAAGAATAAAGAAAAAAGTATGAAAAGAACTGAGGACAGTCTCAGAGACCTCTGGGACAACATTAAACACACCAACATTTGAATCATAGGGGTTCCAGAAGAAGAAGAGAAAAAGAAAGGGACTGAGAAAATATTTGAAGAGATTATAGTTGAAAACTTCCCTAATATGGGAAAGGAAATAGTTAATCAAGTCCAGGAAGCACAGAGAGTCCCATACAGGATAAATCCAAGGTGAAACACGCCAAGACACATATTAATTAAACTGTCAAAAATTAAATACAAAGAAAACATATTAAAAGCAGCAAGGGAAAAACAAGTAACACACAAGGGAATCCCCATAAGGTCAACAGCTGATCTTTCAACAGAGACTCTGCAAGCCAGAAGGGACTGGCAGGACATATGTAAAGTGATGAAGGAGAAAAACCTACAACCAAGATTACTCTACCCAGCAAGGATCTCATTCAGATTTGATGGAGAAATTAAAACATTTACAGACAAGCAGAAGCTGAGAGAGTTCAGCACCACTAAACCAGTTTTACAACAAATGCTAAAGGATCTTCTCTAGGCAAGAAACACAAGAGAAGGAAAAGACCTACAATAATAAACCCAAAACAATTAAGAAAATAGGAATAGGAACATACGTATCAATAATTACCTTAAATGTAAATGGATTAAATGCTCCCACCAAAAGACTCAGACTGGCTGAATGGATACAAAATCAAGACCCCTATATATGTTTTCTACAAGAGACCCACTTCAGACCTAGAGACACATACAGACTGAAAGTGAGGGAATGGAAAAAGATATTCCATGTAAATGGAAACCAAAATAAAGCTGGAGTAGCAATTCTCATATCAGACAAAATGCCTTTAAAATAGACTATTAGAAGAGACAAAGAAGGACACTACATAATGATCAAGGGATCGATCCAAGAAGAAGAAGATATAACAATTGTAAATATTTATGCACCCAACATAGGAGCACCTCAATACATAAGGCAAATACTAACAGCCATAAAAGGGGAACTCGGGGCTTCCCTGGTGGCGCAGTGGTTGAGGGCCCCCCTGCTGATGCAGGGGATACGGGTTCATGCCCCGGTCCGGGAAGACCCCACATGCCACAGAGCGGTTGGGCCCGTGAGCCATGGCTGCTGAGCCTGCGCATCCAGAGCCTGTGCTCCACAACCGGAGAGGCCACAACAGTGAGAGGCCTGTGTACTGCAAAAAAAAAGGGGAAATCGACAGTAACACATTCATAGTAGTGGACTTTAACACCCCACTTTCACCAATGGACAGATCATCCAAAATGAAAATAAATAAGGAAACACAAGCTTTAAATGATACATTAAACAAGATGGACTTAATTGATATTTATAGGACATTCCATCCAAAAACAACCGAATACATATTCTTCTCAAGTGCTCATGGAACATTCTCCAGGATAGATCATATATCGGGTCACAAATCAAGCCTTGGTAAATTTAAGAAAATTGAAATTGTATCAAGAATCTTTTCCAACCAAACGCTATGTGACTAGATATCAATTACAGGAAAAGATCTGTAAAAAATACAAACACATGGAGGCTAAACAATACACTACTTAATAACGAAGTGGTCACTGAAGAAACCAAAGAGGAAATCAAAAAATACCTAGAAACAAGTGACAATGGAGACACGACGACCCAAAACCTATGGGATGCAGCAAAAGCAGTTCTAAGAGGGAAGTTTATAGCAATACAATCCTACCTTAAGAAAAAGGAAACATCTCGAATAAACAACCTAAACTTGCACCTAAAGCAGTTAGAGAAAGAAGAACAAAAAACCCCAAAGTCAGTAGAAGGAAAGAAATCATAAAGATGAGATCAGAAATAAATGAAAAAGAAATGAAGGAAACGATAGCAAAGATCAATGAAACTAAAAGCTGGTTCTTTCAGAAGATAAACAAAATTGATAAACCATTAGCCAGACTCATCAAGAAAAAAAGGGAGAAGACTCAAATCAATAGAATTAGACATGAAAAAGGAGAAGTAACAACTGACACGACAGAAATACAAAGGATCATGGGAGATTACTACAAGCAACTCTATGCCAATAAAATGGACAACCTGGAAGAAATGGACAAATTCTTAGAAATGCACATCCTTCTGAGATACAACCAGGAAGAAATACAAAATATGAACAGACCAATCACAAGCACTGAAATTGAAACTGCGATTAAAAATCTTCCAACAAACAAAAGCACAGGAACAGATGGCTTCACAGGTGAATTCTGTCAAACATTTAGAGAAGAGCTAACACCTATCCTTCTCAAACTCTTCCAAAATATAGCAGAGGGAGGAACACTCCCAAACTCATTCTATGAGGCCACCATCACCCCGATACCAAAACCAGACAAGGATGTCACAAAGCAAGAAAACTACAGGCCAATATCACTGATGAACATTGATGCAAAAATCCTCAACAGAATACTAGCAAACAGAATCTAACAGCACATTAAAAGGATCATACACCATGATCAAGTGGTGTTTATTCCAGGAATGCAAGGATTCTTCAATATACGCAAATCAATCAATGTGATACACCATATTAACAAATTGAAGGAGAAAAGCCATATGGTCCTCTCAATAGATGCAGAGAAAGCTTTCAAGAAAATTCAACACCCATTTATGATAAAAACCCTCCAGAAAGTAGGCATAGAGGGAAATTTCCTCAACATAATAAAGGCCATATATGACAAACCCACAGCAAACATCGTCCTCAATGGTGAAAAACTGCAAGCATTTCCATTAAAATCAGGAACAAGACAAGGTTGCCCCCTATCACCACTCTTATTCAACATAGTTTTGGACGTTTTAGCCACTGCAAGCAGAGAAGAAAAGGAAATAAAAGGAATCCAAATCAGAAAAGAATAAGTAAAGCTGTCACTTTTTGCAGATGACATGATACTATACATAGAGAATCCTAAAGATGCTACCAGAAAACTACTAGAGCTAATCAGTGAATTTGGTAAAGCAGCAGGACACAAAACTAATGCACAGAAATCTCTGGCATTCCTATACACTAATGATGAAAAATCTTAAGGTGAAATCAGGAAAACACTCCCCTTTACCATTGCAACAAAAAGAATAAAATATCTAGGAATAAACCTACCTAAGGAGACAAAAGACCTGTATGCAGAAAATTATAAGACACTGATGAAAGAAATTAAAGATGATACAAATAGATGGAGAGATATACCGTGTTCTTGGATTGGAAGAATCAACATTGTGAAAATGACTCTACTACCCAAAGCAATCTACAGATTCAATGCAATCCCTATCAAACTACCACTGGCATTTTTCACAGAACTAGAACAAAAAATTTCACAATCTGTATGGAAACACAAAAGACCCCGAATAGCCAAAGCAATCTTGAGAATGAAAAATGGAGCTGGAGGAATCAGGCTCCCTGACTTCAGACTATACTACAAAGCTACAGTAATCAAGACAGTATGGTACTGGCACAAAAACAGAAATACAGATCAATGGAACAGGACAGAAAGCCCAGAGATAAACCCAGGCACATATGTTCACCTTATCTTTGATAAAAGAGGCAGGAATGTACAGTGGAGAAAGGACAGCCTCTTCAATAAGTGGTGCTGGGAAAACTGGACAAGTACATGTAGAAGTATGAGTTTAGAACACTCCCTAACACCATACACAAAAGTAAACTCATAATGGATTAATGACCTAAATGTAAGGCCAGAAACTATCAAACTCTTAGAGGCAAACACAGGCAGAACACTCTATGACATAAATCACAGCAAGATCCTTTTTGATCCACGTCCTAGAGAAGAGGAAATAAGAACAAAAATAAACAAATGGGACCTAATGAAACTTCAAAGCTTTTGCACAGCAAAGGAAACCATAAACAAGACCAAAAGACAACCCTCAGAATGGGAGAAAATATTTGCAAATGAAGCAGCTGACAGAGGATTAATCTTCAAAATTTACAAGCAGCTCATGCAGCTCAATAACAAAAAAACAAACAACCCAATCCAAAAATGGGCAGAAGACCTAAATAGGCATTTCTCCAAAGACGATATATAGAGTGCCAACAAACACATGAAAGAATGCTCAACATCATTAATCATTAGAGAAATCCAAATCAAAACTACAATGAGATATCATCTCACACCAGTCAGAATGGCCATCATCAAAAAATCTAGAAACAATAAATGCTGGAGAGGGTGTGGAGAAAAGGGAAGACTCTTGCACTGCTGGTGGGAATGTGAATAGGTTCAGCCACTATGGAGAACAGTATGGAGCTTCCTTAAAAAACTACAAATAGAACTATCATATGACCCAGCAATCCCACTACTGGGCATATACCCTGAGAAAACCATTATTCAAAAAGAGTCATGTACCAAAATGTTCATTGCAGCTCTATTTACAATAGGCAGAAGACGGAAACAACCTAAGTGTCCGTCATTGGATGAATGGATAAAGAAAATGTGGCACATATATACAATGGAATAATACTCAGCCATAAAAAGAAACGAAATTGAGTTATTTGTAGTGAGGTGGATGGACCTAGAGTCTGTCATACAGAATGAAGTAAGTCAGAAAGAGAAAGACAAATACCGTATGCTAACACATATATATGGAATCTACGAAAAAAAAGATATCATGAAGAACCTAGGGGTAAGACAGGAATAAAGATGCAGACCTACTAGAGAATGGACTTGAGAATATGGGGAGGGGGAAGGGTAAGCTGTGACAAAGTGAGAGAGTGGCATGGACATATATACACTACCAAATGTAAAATATATAGCTAGTGGGAAGCAGCAGCATAGCACAGGGAGATCAGCTCGGTGCTTTGTGACCATCTAGAGGGGTGGGATAGGGAGGTTGGGAGGGAGGGAGTCGCAAGAGGGAAGAGATATGGGAACATATGTATATGTATAACTGATTCACTTTGTTATAAAGCAGAAGCTAACACACCATTGTAAAGCAATTATACTCCAATAAAGATGTAAAAATAAATAAATAAAAATAAAAAATTTGAAACATAAAAAAAATACAGTTGCATAGTCTAGGCATTGAGTAAGGTTCTGCACACACACACATACAGGGGGAATAAATATGTTTAAAAAATATATATATATATATATAAAGTCTTGCATTCATCAAACACTATCTTTCAAATAAAGAAGTAGAGAAGTTCTTTCTCCTATTAAAGCAGCTTCATTTTCAGCCTTCCTTTGTAAAAGGAGTTGAATGCATGAAGCCATCTGGCTATGCTACTGCCTCTCAGATATTAACAGATGTGAAGAGCAGGCCAGTGGCCCCCTCTACCTTCACCACTAGCCAATATAACCATCATCCTCTATCATTCTGAAGATTTCCCCTTTTACACTTTTTTCCCCTAAGACCTTTGGTTACATATATCCCCACTATTGGCAACAAATCACAATGCTGGATCCCATTAGGTTTCCACTAATGTCTTCTAGTCACTTCTGTATCCTTCCAAATCAGAGGATGTAACTGGCTCCACCAGGAAATAAAATAAAGGTCATTGCAGCAGCCGTGACTTTCAAGCCATTTGCTAAATTTAGCCGTCCAATACTTTCCACTCTAATGAAAACTGTGGACTACAATTATAGAATGCTGGAACAGAACAGGAGCTTAAAGGTCACTAAGTCCAATCTCCTTGTTTTTCTGAGGAAAGTATGGCGGCCTAGATATAGCCTCTGATTTGCTTGAGGCCACAGAGCTTGTTAGTGGTAGGGATGGAACTTGAACTGAGATCTGCTCAGTCCTGAGGGCAATGTTGTCCTCACTCCACCACAGACGCTCTGCATTCCATGATCAGTCTTACCTAACCAGATCTCACAGCATAAATATAGCTGATATTATTGGTTGTGGCTTACCCTCCATGGCAATTCATCAATTTGGTAGCTAGATGTGAAATAGCAAAGGTGTCTGATGGATAAGGTTCTCCAAGAGAAATGAAATGATCCTATAGCCAAACCCTGCCCCCAACTCTAAAAACTTACTGCTTTATGTTCATCAATAATGAATGGCCCATCCCTGCAATACTCAGAGGGAGCTTACATTGCACTTTTGAGCAGCCGGTTAGTAATGTACAGTGGATAGAGCCTTTCTTTCAAATCCCGGGGCAGCAGGTCCTTCAAGGCTAGCATTGCATTTTCAATTAGCTGCTGAGTGAATGCTTGGCATGTGTATATTAGTGAAGAGGCACACAATTAGCTTACAGTTCCTTTCTGCATTGTGCTGAGAGGATCTAAGGGATTGGTGGGGGAACAGGCAAGCCAGGCATCACTGTGGATGTTGAAGAAGGGAGTTACTCAGACCTTGGCATCTTCACTTGCTTTCTCTAGAATTACAGCTATTTATTACGAAGCATTCTGTAGCAGGGTGGAGTGCACCTGAGGAAACATATCCCAGACACCACCTGGGGTTAGTCTTTCTGAGCCCTTCACATCTCTAATTCTCATCATTGTCATGGAGCCCAACAGTCCCAAAAAGATACAATTTGCTGTGCCTTTATTCCAGAGTCAGATTGCACCTGAAGCAGCTGAACAGGTAAGTGGAACTGGGTGGGGACCAGCTCCTGTATGTAAGTAATACAGACGTATATTCTTGTTATTAATTGAAAGCTTCTCCACCTCTTGAATTTGCCTAACTTTGTGACTTCCCAGGACATATGAACGAGAAATAATTTCGTTTCCACATGCACTTGTATTTGAGTTGCACTGGGGGAACTACTGGCTAAAATGCAGCATTTCACGTGATACAAATTAGCACCCATTAAGGAAAAATGGTTATATTAGCAGTTTAGTTTAGGACCCAAAAATCTGTTTGCTTTTGCTTATTAAAATAACAGGTTCAACATTTAGAGAAACTTCAAAATTGTTTTCAAAATTAGCAAGCTTTTATTATTTGTAATAAAATTATTTATTTATTATTATTCATTTAACAATGAAAGCATTAAATCTTGGAATAATTTCAGAATACAAGCTTAATGTTTCATTTTAATGTTTTCATTGTGTATCCAAAGCAGTAATTATATGTAATATATTATAGGATCATAGGTATATGTATAATTTAAGAAACATTCATTTTGTTCAGGTATTAAAAATGGTATTTTAACACAACGTGGATTTTTTCCAAGTCTAATATATCTTTATTTCTATCTCTCTCTCTCTCTCATGTGAGATTGGTTTACTGTATCACCTTTCATATTCAGATTACTTAGACTCTTAATTCAATGGAACCACTTAAAAGATCACTTGTGGTAAAATTACAACAGTGAGGAGGCAAAAACAAATTTATGGGGTCTGCTACCTAATTCATTAATTTCTTAAAGCCTAAATTATTCCTGAATCCTCTTCCAAATATTATATACAAAGTCTTAAAAGTAATTATTGAATCTGAGACTCTCAACTTCCTAGGATGTTTTGATAATCTGAAGTAGATTCACCCAAACTCAAGCGAGATAAATACAACCCTGAATATGTATCTATGTTGAATGGGGCATTGGTTCTATCCTGGACAAGATATCGTTGTTTAAAATTTATTCACTATCCTACTGATTTGGGAATTTACTTATATATTTAAAAAATCAAGGATACATTAGAAATTCTAATCATAATATGTTCCTGTAACTCCTAAAATAAGGGGGAAAACCCCCACACCAAACCTATTAGTTTTAAGTGAATTATATACTTTTTTAAGATCCATATTCATTCTTTATGTGTTAATTTGTTCTAAATAATACTATAGAAAATAAGAAAAGTTTATAATATTAATTGAAGTTAAGAACGTATGCTGTTAAATTTAACCTGCTGGAAATTTGAGTTTTCTAAGCTTCTCTTACTCTGTTTAGAAATAAGTGTAATGGATCTCGAAAGCTTCATCAATTTATGAGGCTCCAAGAGAGCCACTAAAATTAGCAAGTCATCCCTGTACCTTCACTGCATATTAGTATTCAGTGGTATCAGTTGGTTACATACAACTATTTCTTTTCTGTGGAAATGCAGCTTTTTGATCAAAGAAGGCGAGCGCCTACTGTGTGCCCCCCCCAGAAATTTGCTCTTTATGTTGAGAAAAGATGAGGATGGGACAGCCTTGCAAGCTGTAGAGTAACCTGGAACAGAGTCTGAGAGTCTCTGACCTTAGCTGGGCCTTTGTTGTTCACAGATAAGGAAAAGAAGACCTACACCAGCATCACTTGTGATTCTCAATGAACATAACCCCCCAGGTAAAGAAGCATGATGTCTTATGTACTGATGTAACAGAATAGAATTGTTTGAGGAACATCAAAGAGCATGCCATTGCCAACAGATTTCAATTCGGGATTTCAGTTAGCAATAATCTAATAAGCTAGTCTATACAATGGATCATAAACAAAATCAGAAATAGATATTATGAAAACTGTCTCAGCCAACTGCCTGCTTTTCCTCTAGAACGACTTACTGGTGACGATATGCTATGAAATGTTTTGTTAGCAATCACTGTCATGTGTTCAGGTGTTTGCATAGAATCTGGTTCAGTGCTTATTAATGAGCCTGGTAGAAAGTTGTTTAATTAGGTTTCATAGCTCAAATTGCAGCCCTGGAGATGCTTATATCTTTACAGAGTTGGTTTTTTATCAAAGGTTATCATGGGGTGGGCAATGAGCCAGCATTGGCTACAGCTTTGATGCTGATGTAATCTCTGAATCTCTGAATAATGCAATTGACAAGTAACCAGATCAATTTTCAGCACTGCCCATTTGAGAGCCATTCTGAAGAGTTGCATCCATTTGTTGAGGTTTTATTCTCCATTTCCCGTAAAAAGTAAAGCTGCATTATTATTCCTGATAAAGGATTATGATCTGCAATACACAGACATTATGTACTTATTGAATGGGGGTGATTTTAATTTCACATTTAAGCTCTGTTTCTAGAAATACAAGTAAGACAGCAAAGTTCACGGCACTAATTTGTATCCAGGCAGGACTTGTTGTTGGATATTTTGCAGGTATAAACAATAAGGGTGGCTAAAAAGAGTTTAGTGGAAACATAGTAAGTGTAATTACAGATTGTAGTGAATGATTCATTTTAAGAACACCAGGGCAAAACAGTCTTTGACTTTTTCAGATTCCTTTCTAATTAGAGAAACATATATAAGAAAGTAAAATTCTAATAGCATATTAGTCATTGAGCCCAAATACAGAAAGATGTTCAGTTGTTGGGAAACAAATAGGCAAATTTATTCCT
>NW_006788075.1:2168419-2208371 GCF_000442215.2 Lipotes vexillifer
CTGCTGAAAACAAAGAATTATAATTTGATGCTGTATCTTTAAAGTGCTATAGCATTTTAAAATCATTTTCAAATATATTATTTCACTTAATAAATATAACATATTTGGTTGAATAAGAGATGCAACTGGTAAGAGGTGCAAATAAATACAAGTAAATAAACATAATAATGAAATCTTTTCATATTGGAGGTAATTTTAGAGCAATTTTCCATCACAGCCTTTTGCTCATAGTGGCAGACTTCTCCACAGTGTCCTAGAACTTACCTCTCTATGCTAACCTTGAAAAGTATTGCCCAAAGATATAACAAGAAGAACAGAATCTTCATAATTTCATCCGTACTAAATACTTCTTTCCTATCCAACATTTCTTTATGTTTCAAATATTATCTGAACATTCTCTACCAAACAAAACAAATAACAGCAACAACAAAAAACTTAATTGTTAAGTGACCTTGTTAAAGCAATTGTTGCTTTTAGCCCTCAAAAGCAATGTGTTCTTTGACAAATAAAAATCGGGTGCTTTTTAAATCCTAGTAAATAAACAAATCTCTTCAATTTATTGAAATTGCCCAGGACACATATAAGTATTCTTGGAATCACCTATCATTAATGCTCTTTAAAATTCAAATCCCTGAAAATCTTTCTTGTCAATTAATGAAGCAAAGAAAATTAAATTTTCCATTACAGAGACATAATTAACAAACCTTTCCAATTCATACGATAAGGTCAGTATATTGTAATCATTGTTAAATGAATTAGACATGGCTTACTTTAAAAAAAAATCTTTTCAGGAGTTTGCAGAAATAGTCTGTTATAAAAGAATATTTGAAAGAATGATTTAATTTTAGATTAGGAATCAAGGAAATAGAAAGATATTTCAGCATGTAAATCCAGATTGTTTGCTCGTTCATCTTTGCCTGTGTAAACATATAGATGAGGTGGGCACCTGATTGGTAAGATTCCAGGGGCAACAAAATGTCACATCAGTCCCTTTCTAACCAACAGCCTAGAATTCTCAGCAGTAGAAACATGAGGGAAACAGTTACATAACCTGTTAAGGATATATCCTCCGGCATAGATTAATCAATTTAATTCAAAATAATGGGACACAAGACTAAAAATGTTAAATTGAAGGCATCATACCTGAAAAAGTTTAAAAGCAAAGGGTGTGTCTTTATGGTGGAGAGGGCAGAAACAATGTTTGCTTCTTGGAATGACTCTAAACAGCCAATGGCAGTAAAAAGGTACTAGAAGCCAGAGATGCGGGGATAGAGGTGCACCAAAGCCAAATTTCATCTTTTTCAAATGTTTTCTAGGGCTACCAATTTGAGTGACCTTGTAGCAAACTGCTTATCTTTCAGAATTTTTAATCTTCTAAGTGCCTATTTATGATAACCTCTCTGAGGTTATACAGTAAGAGTCTCATTGTCTCGTCTTGTACTATTTGCTTTTTTGTTTGTTTGTTTGTTTGTTTGTTTTTGCGGTACGTGGGCCTCTCACTGTTGTGGCCTCTCCCGTCGCGGAGCACAGGCTCCGGACCCGCAGGCTCAGCGGCCATGGCTCACGGGCCCAGCCGCTCCGCGGCATGTGGGATCTTCCTGGACCGGGGCACGAACCCGTGTCCCCTGCATCGGCAGGCGGACTCTCAACCACTGCGCCACCAGGGAAGCCCGTACTATTTGCTTTTACTCTTGTACAATATGTAGTTAACTGGTTTGGTTTCTATATTTTTATTTAAAGGGATGACTATATATAAATCTCTATTTAGAAGTAAATGGCAATGTCACTTTCTGCAATTTATTTCATCACATTTCTAGATTTACTTAAACATTACTTGTATTTACAATAGTAGGCTTATGAGAAGACTGTATATTTATTTGGCTACCAGTATTAGAAACCTAGAATTGGGAAAGAACTTCAGAAAATACCTAATCTAACCGCACTTCTTCATGAAAGATACAGAGTCCCAGAGACTTGCTCCATTTTGTATATATCAGAGAAGAATCCATAGTTACAACTAGTTTTCAATATGAGATCAAATAATTTTACGAGTTAGAAAATAGTTTCTTATGAAAAACTTGAGTGATGCCCCACTTTATTCTAAAATAACTCTTCATTTACTCTTGTCAATAAAAGTTCATTTACTCACCTTTAAAAAAATTATTTTTTATTTACTTATTTATTCGTCTGCACTTGCGTGGCTTGTGGGATCTCAATTCCCTAGGGATTGAACCCAGGCCACGGCAGTGAAAGCCCAGAATCCTAACCACTAGGTCACCAGGGAACTCCCTACTCACCTTTTTAAATACATAAGGCAATTCTTCATTACTTTCTTTTCTGGAATGAATATTCCCAGCACCCAATAAGGGCCTTAATGAGCTCTATCCAAATTCTCCTTGTCTCTAGGCCTTTGGAGCCTAGAGCTGGATACAGTCTTCCAGTAAAAAGCCAGATTAGAACACGCCTTCTGAATATTAAAGTTTGTGGCATCCATTCTTTTCCATTTACTGTTAAGCAGAGACAATATGGTTACAACTAAGTTTAATGGACCTGATGCCCATTAAACATGAGTGAACTGTAAAAGGCCAGGAGTTTACTGAAGATTTGGATAAGTACACAGGAGTTTTGGCATCATTTAGAAGTTTGTTGTACATCTAATAAGTGGGACCAGACATATAATGTAAAATGGGGGATATTTATTGAACTTCCTATCACAGCCAAATTTGGGGGAGACTGACTTTTTCTTCGACACTTTTCGCTCCAAATATTCTTAGAAATGAGGAATAAAAACAAAGCATTTTCTCACATGGGCCATGTTCCTAAAAATTACTTAATAATGAGACATATGAATTCAATATCTCACCATCTCCTTTCAACCTTGAGAGTAAATCTAGTCAGTAAAGAGAACTGGGATTTCCAATTGATTGGGCTATTTGTCTCCGTTCTGGAAGTAGCATGTGACTTTCTAAATGACGTTTGCTTTTTAAGAATTTGACAGTAAGATGACTAAGATTTTCAAGGCTCTGTATTTAAAATCCTGAGACACTGGATGACAGAGAATATTGCTGGACTCAGACTGAGCTGTTCAAAGCAGAGAGGCTCCAGAAATTTTCAATGATGTGAGGTTTTGCAGGGTCATCAAGTTAAAGTGGACATTTATTTCTAGTGTTAGGGCATTCATATGCAAACAGTCTCTCTTCATGGAGACCCTCTATTTTACAAAATGAGTGATTGGTAGGCAATGGGCACCCTGAGTACAAGTTCCAGGAATCTCGCTGAGGATTTTCCTGGCATTCTTAAGGATGGGTAAGACATCATCAGTCCCACACCTGGAGGGGCCTGTCACCCGCAGGGACCTCCAATCAAATGTGTTCAAGTAGGGCTTCCCTGGTGGCGCAGTGCTTGAGAGTCCGCCTGCCGATGCAGGAGACGCGGGTTCGTGCCCCGTTTCGGGAGGATCCCACATGCCGCGGAGCGGCTGGGCCCGTGAGCCATGGCCGCTGGGCCTGCGCGTCCGGAGCCTGTGCTCCGCAATTGGGAGAGGCCACGACAGTGAGAGGCCCGCATAACGCAAGAAAAAAAAAAAAAAAAAAAAAGAAAGAAAGAAATGTGTTCAAGTAAAAGCTGTACTGGACCTATAGTCCATACAGTTTTGTTTCATTCTTTTTTCTCATCTTCTTTGGGAATGTGGTTGTAATTCATTCTGATCTACAATTGTCGTTGATTGTTCAGCATTTATTTATTTATGTATTTTGCCTTCTGAACATTAATGACAGTACAAAAGAAAGAAAGGTCCAGTGTTTGAAGACTCTTCAAGGCTTAACTGGTATTAATTTCTGTCAGAAAAGCCTATTTTTTTCTCCTCAGCATTTATTTCTATAAGTTATGGAATACCAAACCATGCTGAATGAGTTAAAGATAAGTAATGCAGGGACTTTCCTGGCGGTCCAGTGGTTAAGACTCTGAGCTCCCAATTCAGGGAGCACAGATTCCATCCCTGGTTAGGGAACTAAGATCTCACATGCTGCACGGCACAGCCAAAAAGTAAAAAAATTTCAAAGATAAGTGATGCATGTGGCTTTCAGAGGTTCATGTACTGTACAACTGATTGACTTATTTTCCTATAACTATTCAGTCTGTGCAGCCAAATAGCCCTATGAATAGGAATAATTGTAAGCCAAAGATGAGGTTCCAGTTCTTAGTCATGCCAAAGTTTGCTATACTATAAGTGTTCAAAGGACTAGTGTAATCTTCAAATTGAATGGAAGAAAAATGAAAGGGCAAATTATAAAACTATGAAATAGTGCTTTTTTATTTCAGCAAGATTACAACTTTTGCTCATTTTGAGCAATAGTATATACTGCTCACCTTTTACACTGATTTTAATAAGAAATAGCTTAGTGAAATATGACAGAATTATGGTAGGTTCAATTCACTTCCTTTTTCTTGGTGTCTGTTTTCCTACTTGTGGGGATTATAGCAGGTGAAAATAACCCTAAGGTACTTCTGCATAATGCAGAAAGGCAGTGTTTGTAGTAGGTAAAGCACTGCCTTTGGAGTAAGGCTTGGGTTTGAATCCCAGCTTTGCTGGTTTCTGGTAGTGAGACATTGGGTGTGCAGTTGACCTCTGTGGGCTCAGTTTACCCCGTTTTAAAAGAGGACATCGAGGTATAAGAAAATGCATAGCACAGTGTCTGCAACCAAATAGATACTGAAGACATGCGATCCCCCTGCGTCATTATATCCATGCTGAGTTCTCCTAAAATCTGCATTTCCTTTTTTTTTTTTTTGCGGTATGCGGACCTCTCACCATCGTGGCCTCTCCCGTTGCAGAGCACAGGCTCCGGATGCGCAGGCTCAGCGGCCATGGCTCACAGGCCCAGCCGGCACGAACCTGTGTCCCCTGCATTGGCAGGCGGACTCTCAACCACTGCACCACCAGGGAAGCCCTAAAACCTATATTTCTTATCAGAAAATGGCCCAGCTCTTTTCCCATCCTGACTGCATTAGGTGGTGTCAAACAGTGTCCCCATGAGGCATTGGTTCTTGATAAAAGATGTACCATAACTCTTAATTCATCAGGATAAGAATACACAATTATGGAATTGTTATGGATCTTATACTGTGGTATTTGTTCAACTGACCATGTCTGGTTTACAAATATAATTTTCATGAAATATGAGTCCTTGGGAATATTTTTAAAATAAGCATGCTACTGATGTCTATAAAGTTATGAAAAAATATATTGCAAGCAAGAGATCTTTGTGAAAGATTTGTATCCAATCAAAAATGCAATTCATGGGAATTCCCTGGTGGTTCAGTGGTTAGGACTCTGTGCTTTCACTGCTGAGGGCCCGGGTTCGATGCCTGATCAGGGAACTGAGATCCTGCAAACCACTTGGTGCAATCGAAAAAAAGAAAAAAATGCAATTCATCTCCTAATAGTATGTGGAAAGAAAGAAGATTGAATATGGAGTATAAAAATCCTTTAGTGATATCTATTAAACTCTCATTTGATTGCTCACATTTGATTCCACTCTATTTGCTCTCACCTCCTTCCATACACCATTCCTGTGCTATATTCTGGGTAAGCTTTCTCCCTTTGGTTCCTCCTTTTGGTTCCTTTGCCAACTCTTAAGACAGCCTAGACTGACTCATTTGTGTAAATCACTCTCCATGTTTTCCAATTAATCTTATTTAAACTGCAGCCTGAGACTCATTTAAATCTCAAAACTTTCCCCTAACTAATCTGATTCATTGTCTGGCTTTGTTATTCCAATACTCTCCTCTCACCTGCAACTCTTGAAGGTATTTATTGATTTATACATTCAATTCAATTAAGTATTTACTGAGTCCTTATTCTAAATCCTTGAGGAACAAGTGGACTAGGTAACAGAGAATAATACATCTGGATGAACCAGGATAGAATTGTAATAACAGAAATTCCAACAGCTCAGACCACAGTAAGATTAATTCTGGCCAAGACATAGAGGCATTTATTTATCATGCTCACTATTCTATGAAACATTTGTAAAACTTGTCTTGATCTTTTGGCTTTAAGCTTTTAAGAATTGGCATCAGAGCTAAAATTTTACTATTTATTCCAAACTAGTAGCATAGATATAGCTACTCAAAACTAGTATCATATCTAGTAGATATTAGATGCCCATGGTCTATTAAATTTAAATGGATAAAAAAATATATTCTCAAATCCAGTGTCAATCTATCAAACTTTTCTGGGCACTTATTCTGGCTAAGGCACAGTGTTAGCTGCTCTAGGGGATAAAATAGGTAAGTCACCATCCCTGACCTCATGGAGAAACCTACCTGAGGCATAATTTGACACATGTATATATACTGGTAGTAAGATCAACAACATGTGGCAAAATACAAAATATATTTCAATTCAGTGCAGAAATGTTTACCATAGGATGTTTTGGGTGATTAGGTAATAATGTTGTAAAATACGGTACAGAGACTAGATGCTTGATAAATGGCAACTCTTATTTTGGAGAGGCCGGCATGTACTACTTAGGAATAGAGGTGTTGGAATCACTCAGGCTTGAATCTGGCTCTCAGATGGCTGCTTACTGCCTGTGTTACCCCAAAAAAGTGGCTCATCCTTTTAAGGCCCATTAAAAGTGGGGAAGCTGGGTTCACGAGGCTCTGAAAAGCTTGTTTTTTTCAACACTACCAAACTTCACTCAATATAAAATATATTCATTAGAAATAAGGCTATTCTGCATCCATTGAATAAACAGATGCACATTGTGTCTACATAATACTACACATGGACAGCATTGTAATCAGCTGTTCTGGGGAGCTTAAGGGCACATTCAATTTCAAATTTAAGCTAGAAAAAGTTTCTAACAGCTCTTTCTAATTGTTTCTATTTCATAATCATATTCAAGGAGAACAGTAAATTACCAAACCTCTAACAAAAAATCTAACCAAGCTATGTAGTTAACAGAGAAGGGTTATTTATGTATTTATTTTAGAATTGCTCAGGAACAAGCTTTCAAGCTTTGGGATTTTCTATCCTTTCTTCCACTGTTTTCTATTCATGACTTTGACCAAGTAGTGATCTGATGCTGTTCCAGCAATACCAGACACAATGTGGTAGCAGAACTTACCAGGGGCTAAAGCTGAAATGTCCGCACAGGGTCCAGGCAGGTGACATAGATGCCTGCCTGGGCTCCGTGTAGGATGCTGTGAACGGTACCGTGGTCTATTGGAGGATGCAAGCTCCATTCAAGGCTGTCAAATTAAACAGATAACACTACAAAGAAAGAAAAAAAAACACTGTAAGGGATGGAGGCACCTAAGTGGTAAGATTTTAGAGATGCTGGAAAATATCTCCCTAAATCCGTTTCCATACTACCTGAAATTCTACCTTTTGAAGTTGTTGTTAATACTGTTACTATATTCTATCTTTTGAAACACCAGTATGCTGACCAGATGTAACATATTGTCCTGGCAAGTAGTCTACCTGGAGCTCAAAAAGCCTGAGGTGGAGAGAAAGGAAGGTCCTGGAGCAAATGTCCCAGCTGCAAGGATTAGGGCCCTCCGAATTCATCTCTTCCCTCCCAGTCTGTTTGCTGTTATTGCCTTCTCCATACTCGTCCCCTTCATATCTTCCTTAGCATTTCAGGGGCCCCTGAACGTGCTGGGAAATTTTATATCTATGAGTCTTTTCTGTGTTATGGATAGAAGATTATCTTTGAATTTAACTCAATGATTTTGTATCACTTAGGGTAATTTGATATAGTAATTATAGCGCTTAACAAGGCTATTTGTGAAATAAGTTGCCCAAACCTGCATCATCAAAGGGAGATATCTTGACAGTCTGGTTAGAATACAATTACAGTGCAACCTTGGCAATAATGCTGAGAAAAAAGTACTGTGAGAACTAAGAAAAGCTAGGAAATTTGTAATCTTTCTGGGTTTTTTGTTGTTGTTGTTTCATTCTCTGGGAGCAATTTTCCTTCATTATGGGAAACAATTTTCATAATCACACTCTTTACATATAAATACATATTGACCTGCTCATAAAAATAGAACTGAGTGCACAAAATGGAAGAATGAGAACAACAGTTATTTTGGAATCCAATTTTTAGAATAATTTGCCTCAATGTAACATCAGTTTATGCTTTTTTTCCCTATCTGTTGAAGAACAGACTATTAGAACACATATACACAATAGATATTTCTATGCACAAACACATGTACACATGCTTATATAAACCAAATACACAACTGTGTGTAAAAATATCACAGGCTATTTATCCATGTAATAAAATCCACCTGCACCAAGTGACCTGATTTTAAAAAGGCCAGCACCTACCAAAGTATCTAGAAAAGCTTCATGAATTCAGGTTACAAATGGAATAAAGCTAATAGTTATTATTTAAATTTCTAACCCTTTGGAATTGAAACCAATAAATCAAAAACTAATCACATTTGAAAATCCATGAATAAAAAACATTGAAATTACTGGCATAGATTCAAATGGTGAGATTTGTTAAATTATTTTTTTAAATCAGAAGAATATTTTTAAAAATAAGTTACATTTATTGAATATTAGTTATCTTAAGACTATTCTCTCATTTTGGAGGTTTCCTGTGCCCATTTTCATAATTCATGAATACAGGGAGAAGTATTTTAATTAGAAACAGAAAGTGAGCTCCTCAGACTACTACCACCTGAAAATCAATGTCTAACTGAAATGTGTCCCCTAAACTGAAATCAACATTTAAACTTTTGACCTCAACATTTCTGTTAATGGCATCTCCATTCCTCTAATTGCTGAACCACACAACCTTGGAATCAGCTCCTACCCCTCTCTCTCTCTCTTGCCCCTTGAACCTATCAATGGCTCTTCTGCTGATTCTTCTGTACAGGTTGAATCTATCTCACTATATTTTTATTTTCTCTGCTCAGTCTAGGCACTTATGGCTTTATTCCAAAAGAATACAGTAACTTCCAAACTGCTTTTCCATTGCTTTAACAATGGGAGGCGGTTTTGTGTAGAGTTAAGAGCCCTAATTTCAGAATCAATGAACATGGCATGACTTAGAATCAAATCATGGCATGACCGAATATCTGAGTCTTAGTTTCCAATTCTATGAAGCATGGATCATGGCAATTCCAACACTGGTCGTGTTGCTGGAGTGAAGCAAGATGATGTATGCTAGCAACACGACTGATGGGAGATTTATTCTTTCCCCATCCTAATTTGTGTGAAAGGGTTTTGGCAGACAATTATATAATGGGTGATTGGCTAGGCCAGCTTTACTTTTGCAAATGGATTTGTTATGAGCTCTACTTTGTATACTACAATATAATTTACTTGTCCTAGTTTTTAATTAGCCATAGCTAAGAAGAAGAGTAAGGCATGTAAACTTGTCTTATGATGAGCTCATTATGTTTCATCATAATGTGCACATTATTCCTACTTCTTGCTTTAAGTAAGTCAATTGACAGATGAATGGATAAAGAAGATGTGGCACATATATACAAGGGAATATTACTCAGCCATAAAAAGAAACGAAATTGTGTTATTTGTAGTGAGGTAGATGGACCTAGAGTCTCATACAGAGGGAAGTAAGTCAGAAAGAGAAAGAGAAAAACAAATACTGTATGCTAACACATATATATGGAATCTAAAAAAAAAAAAAAAAAAGGTTCTGAAGAACCTAGGGGCAGGACAGGAATAAAGATTCAGACGTAGAGAATGGACTTGAGGACAGGGGGAGGGGGAAGGGTAAGCTGGGATGAAGTGAGAGAGTGGCATGGACATATATACACTACTAAATGTAAAATAGATAGCCAGTGGGAAGCAGCCACATAGCACAGGATCAGCTCGGTGCTTTGTGACCACCTAGACGGGTGGGATAGGGAGGGTGGGAGGGAGACACGAGAGGGAGGAGATATGGGGATATATGTATATGTATAGCTGATTCACTTTGCTATACATCAGAAACTAACACACCATTGTAAAGCAATTATACTCCAATAAAGATGTTTAAAAATAATAATAATAATAAATAAATAAGTCAGTCATTTCCACCGTAGTCTATGGAGTCTTTATTACACAAATTGTTGATAACTGTACTAAAGTTGAGATTTAAAAAATGAACCGAAGAAAGGAAAATAGTTGTGTTAGATTATGGCTGGCACTGCAGCTTTATATCTATTTCCTTCTTTATTTTTGGTGGAGGGCTTGAAGGCTGAACAGGAACTTTGTTCATTTGCCATAGGTACCTTTCTATTGAAAATGGGCAGCGATTTCCAATTAAGCAGGACAGACTCAGACTAGATTTGCTTTCCAAAGCACTCTAAGGATTATCCACTCTCCCTTCATGGATCCTAAATACAGCCCACTCTTGTTTTCAAGAAATAATGCCAGAGACCCACTCACCATCACATTTCAGTGAAGTAAAATGTCATGAATGATTGAGCTAAAATGTCTCATCTCAAATTCGACCACAGGTCATTTTACTTTGTGAATAGCCCAGAATTCCTGCTTTACTTAGCCAATGAAGGGCACCTTTTTGCTCAAGGTCTTGGAGACAGCTGAAGATATTTTCATACCCTAATTCTGCAGTCCACTGACATCATTAGAATCAAGGCAAACACCAGCTGTAATGTTTATATGGACAGTCACGGTATAAGGGACACATGTAAAATACATTTTGAAGTACCTTTAGGACCTAAAAGACAAAATTACCTCTAAGCTACAAATTAAAAAAATTTTAAAAACCATATAAGCTCAAAGGCAAGTTTAAAGAGGTTGATAGTAATGTATCTCACCTTTGGTAGTTTTCTAATTTGCAAACCTATTTCACTTATAACATATATATCCTCAGCAACTCTGTGAGGTGAATATTATAACATCCATTTTAGAAAAAAGGTGATAGATGAGCTGCTCAATGTCAAAGAAGCTAGTACATTAGTGGGTCTGACATTTAAACACACATTGTCTATCCAAGGTCAGTGTGCTTTCCACTACATTAATAACACTTTTCTCTCTACAAATAAGCAACATCATACCCTTACTATTTTATTTCTGTCTTCCTCATGGAAGCAATTATAAGCAAGTTCTTCATTGTAGCTTGGCCAAGGGAGATTCTGTTTGATATGACACCAGAATGTACTTCTTTCCATTCCAAAGTGAGTTTGTTTTAGAGTGGTAATTCTACACATTTTTTTCTTTTCTTGGATAATTTATTAGATAAGAGGACTTCAGAGTTGTTAATACTAGATTTTTTATTATATAAGCAAAAAATTAGATTACCAAACAGAAATATAAATCTTACCCATTATTCCATTCTTAGAGTTAGACCTCTTTATTTATGCATGTGTCCATTTGCCTATTTATCTGTACTTATTAAGAAAAATAATTGTCTTAACTTAAAACATTAGTTGGAGGGCCAACGGTTTACATTTGGATCCTAGCTGACCAAGAACATGACCAATTTGTACATATACTGGAATGTCATCTTCCCTTCCCATCAACTGTAGTTCATATCCTCCTAGACTCAAATCAAACCCCCCTTCTTATATGAAACCTTCATTGACCACTCCAGCTGGAAGACTTTATTCCAGGAGAAGTAACAAGTCACTGGATCCATTAACTCATTTGCTACCTGCTCCCACTGATTGTTGATGACTTTCTGTCACCTAGTAATGCCCTGAAAAAATGAATTATACAATTAATAATTCATTGCACGGGCTCTTCGTTGCAGCACACAGGCTTCTCTCTAGTTGTGGAACGTGGGCTCCAGAGTGTGTGGGCTCTGTAGTTGTAGCTCGGGGGCTCAGTAGTTGTGGCGCATGGGCTTGGTTGCCCCAAGGCACGTGGGATCTTAGTTCCCTGACCAGGGATCGAATCTGCGTCCCCTGCATTGGAAGGCGGATTCTTAACCACTGGACCACCAGGGAAGTCCAAGAATTAATAAATTTTGATGTGAGTCAGGAGAAAAAAGATTGGGTCACGAGGCCCTTCCATGTGTATCAGGCTTTAGTTAAGTACTCTCTGGGTATCAGGGCTGCGAAAAAGGGCTCTGAGGATCTGGGAGAATGACTGGAAAGATGCCTTACTATGGAGGGAAAATAGAGACCATTTAAAACTAACCTGATTATTTCACAAGGTTTATCCCCATCCTAACATCTCACAAGTACCTACAAATGATGACTCACTGGATCGTCATGAGTTCTTACATTAAATATTTATGGAAATAACTTAAAGTGGCCTTTGCTCTGTAACACACAGCATGAACAAAATTCTTGGAATCACCTCAGCAAGGATACATTTTAGTAGTAGAGGACTTGAGCTAGATGTGTTGTTTTCGCACAGACATGCTTTGAATTAAACACCACAGGCAACCGGTGACCAGATACACAGGCAATTTTGCATAATGATGATTTTGGGATTTCTTATGTTTTACAGGACAATTTAAAGCCTGAGTATGTTTTGCCTAATGACTAATTTTATTCTTTGGTTGTATTTAAATTATTTGAACCTGATTTTAAAATATCAGTAAAATGGTGATGGTGGAAAAGTGAATATATAATCAATTTGTCTGCTTTCTTAGAAAAATATAGGGGTTCAAGAGTTCAATTCAATACCATCAAACAGCAGCAGTCTTTATGCACTGAATGAATGGCCAGATACTTTCCTTCTATGCTAACATATGTGACCAGATGAATAGGGGCTAGGTCTTCTTTTCATTTTCTTTGAATAGTGAAATAGATATTTTACCTGGTAATTTTCCTTCAACTATTTTCTTTTCTTTAGCAATAAGCTATCAGGGAATAGTTAGTAACCTGCAGTCAATACTGGAAAGCAAACAGTTCATTACTTACCAAAAGCATTTAAAATTATACAACTTCACTGAAAAATCCATTTGATTGGTTTGTAAGATTTGTACGTAAGTGAAACTTAATGACTGCACGAAAAATAATTTTAGAGTGGACCTTGCACCTTATTCTTCCTTTCCCTCTTTTTACACCAAGAAACCATAGAATTATGTGAATTATTTGCAAACATATCTGTATTTAGCTTCACATTACAGCATTCCAGCTGCTTTATTATTTTCTGACTGAGTCAGATAAAATTTGTGTTTTACGTATTCCTGTTATCTGGGTACGTATTAACATGTCTATCATTATGGGCTACTGCTGGTATATCACGCCAAAATAAGCTCATTACAGGCATCAGCTCCATTTCCTCATTTCTAACTTAGTTTGACATTCTTCTTGGCAAATTTTCCAGACATACCACAATCCATTTTCTGTTGAGATTTTTTTCTCTTTTAATATTAAATTCTTCTGTGTAGCAGCTAGAAAATGAGGAATCGACCTCATTTTTTTTTAAGCTATAGACTTAACATTTCACTGCCGTGAAAAATCTGAAAGGCTTTAACATAAAACTCCTTATGAGAAAACAGCTTTCTTAGATATGAAGTAAACTTGAAACTTTGACACAAAATAAATCGAGAAGAAATAGAATATGATTTCCTACTCCAAATCTTACATGCTAAGGAAACAAACACACAAATATGCAAACTGAAACAAGACAAAATAATAAACACTTAAAACATCATTTGTATGTAAGTCATCAGATTTATGTTTTTATTAATAATGTAATTATTATGTAAAAATTAATGATTCCTTGCTTTTAAAGTATAGTATGTAGATTTTGTTTTTTATTAATAACTTTGGTTCAATTTTTTGATGAAGAAAAAAGTTACTAAGACAAAAAAAGCACCAAAATGATATTTCAAAGAACTAAAACCTAAAATATTTGTTTTTTAACAGTTTATTAATGTGCTTCATGACCTAGACTGACTTACATGCTTTAAACACTCCAAATCCAAATTACAAATACAGAAATATTCATACTAATTGCCACCAAACATTTGGTAGCTGGAAGCATATATGAAAAAAAGTCTGTTTATAAGCTCACTCTGAGTATCTGTACATAACCCCAAAATATGCCATCAATCATCTTATTGGACAGGACTGACCTGTATTTTGTCCTATGGGACAGAAATATTAAGGAGCTTCCTTTGGAGAGAAGGGTGGTGGTTAATAACACTGTGACAACTATCAACACATCAGAATGAAAAAGAAGTATGTAAATTGTCAACATTTTAAACTACTGTTATAAAGTCCTCTGTAATTTGTGCTTATATTTGAGATGTATGCTACATATTCTTGCCTCATCTTTTCCAAACAGTACTCTTGTATTTCACTGCATTTGCTCCTCCGTGTTCCTTATGGAATAACACTTAGATCCCTTAGCCTGATGTACAAGATCCTTGACAGTCTGGGTTGAACCAAATTCTCCAACTCTACTTTATTCCCAGGCCTGAACCTGTGTCTCTGACAAGATTGGCTACCTGTTCTCTAACAATTTCCACCTTAAATCTTTGAATAGAAAACTTTTTCCTGGGCTTCCCTGGTGGTGCAATGGTTAAGAATCCGCCTGCCAATGCAGGGGACCCGGGTTCGAGCCCTGGTCCGGGAAGATCCCACATGCCGCAGAGCAACTAAGCCTACGCGCCACAACTACTGAGCCTGCACTCTAGAGCTTGTGAGCCACAACTACTGAGCCCGTGTGCCACAACTACTGAAGCCCACATGCTTAGAGCTCGTGCTCTGCAACAAGAGAAGCCACTGCAATGAGAAGCCTGCACACCACAACGAAGAGTAGCCCCCGCTCACCGCAACTAGAGAAAGCCCGCAAGCAGCAACAAAGACCCAACAGAGCCAAAAATAAATAAATATTTTTTATTATTAAAAAAAAAAAAGAAAAAATTTTCCTACTTAGAATGCCCTCACCACTACTTTATTTTACTAAATACTTATGCTTTTTAAGATGCTCAGATTTATCTCATTTCATTCATTTCTGGACATGGACATTTATCAAAAATATAGCTTCTAGCAGCTCAGAGCTGAAAACATACTACTAAGTAGAGTTCAGTTAGGTAGTAGTTTAAATTCACAAGTTTTCTATATTCTACTATAGTTGGACATTGATTCAGTCTGTGACATCGCCAACCTAATAAACTCAAGTCAACCTCTATGATTTTTGTTGAATTGCCACTTATTTTTTTCTGAAACTAAACCTTATCATTTGGACTTGATAAAAGAGTAATTAATCATTGAAAAAAGGAATGCTCAATAGCCACCCTAATTTCCACTGAAACCATCCTCTTCCATTCATTTTGTTTGAAAGGATTATTTTTGACAAGCAAAGGAAAGATGCAGTAAAATGGGTAAAAGCCATGATATTGGTTCTATTTTGGTCTCAACTCTATGCAGGATTACTTTCTCTAAGGATCCCAGTTGATGATTAGTCAGATTCCACTTGACCATTTCCAGTGATAAGTTTAGCTCTTTTTGAAGCATCATGGTTATGATTGGACAGCTCTATTTGTTAGAAAGTTATGCCTTATATCTAGTTGGAATATCCTTCTTGAATCTTTCAACTACTGATCTTGGTATGTTCTTCTAAAGGATTTCAGAAAAACTGTAATACTTCTTTCAACTGAGAACACTTCTTATGTTTGGGGACAGGCATCTCGTTTACCCTCAGTTCTCTCTTGACTAAAATTTTCAGTTACATTTATCTTTTTTAAATTGAAATATAGTTGATTTACAATATTGTGTTAGTTTCAGGTGTACAGCAAAGTGATTCAGTTACATATATATTTTTTTCAGATTCTTTTCCATTATAGGTTATTACAAGATATTGAATACTGTCCCCTGTGCTATACAGTAAATCCTTATTGCTTATCTATTTTAGTATAGTAGTTTGTATCTGTTAATCCTATACTCACATTTATCTTTATGATTGTGATATGGTTTTCAGAAATCTCACCATTTTGCTCCCTAGTGATACTCAAATTTTTTAGCATAGTACCCAAATTTCACTCATTTAACTGTTACTGAACATCTACTACAGGCCAGAGCCATATATACATCTAAAAAACGTGAGGATTCACAATAAAAGGTGATGGGGTTTGTGGTAGCAGAAATATAGGATACTTTGGAAGCACACAGAACACATAGCCCAGTCAATAATGGCTTAATGGAGGAAGGATGTTTGTGCTGAAACCTGAAGGAAAAAGCAGGGGAGACTATTCAAGACAGAGGGGAAAACAGGGACAAAGTCTCAGAAGTAGGGCAAGGCACTGCAGATTCAAGGAAGTGAGAGGAGTCCAGTATGATGCAGCGTGGAGTGGCATCGGGTAGGGGTGGAGATTAGGCAGGCACCATGTTGGGGAGCATCATAAACATTTTAAAGTAGTTATGATTAGGACCCACCAAATGGTTTTAAGCAGGAGAGCTCACATGCTCAAATCTTATTCTGAAATGGTCCCTGTGGCTGCAGATAAAGAATGGATAGGAGGCAGAAGGTCTGAGTGCATGGGAAGTCAGTGGACCTGATTGGATGGCAGAGGGGGAGATGGTAATAACAAAGAAGTCTGAGTTACGGCTATAGATGCTGGAGCCTTTCCTAAAAACGCAGTGCACATTTGGAGGGGAGTGGGGAAAGGTGATGAGTTCAGAATGGAACACATTACTTTGGATACAGTGGATAAAAGAGACAGCTCTCATTCAAATTCCATATGAAATATTCATAACATTCCTGGAAGTAATGCCTCAATAATGGAGCCACTAGTATTAAAAACCAATTTTCTAGAGCCTTTTAAGAGTAAACACTATGTTCTTATAAAAAGGAAATGTTTACTTAGTAATTATTACCTTAATAATGTTGGCAATATATCTACTTTAGGCTCAGTATAACTACCTGAAAAACAATAATTGCTCTTAATCATTAAAGATCTCCAATTAAACACGTACATTATTAGCCAAGCAATTCTGCTCAGCTACTCACATCTACTTATCTGCTGAGTCACTAACCTGCTGCCAGATAATCCGGGGCATGGGTGTTATCCTAGATCTGACGACTGTTCCGTATACATGGGCTCCAAGGAATACCTAATCCTAAACTGTATGGCCTCAGTTCAACACATCTATTTAAATTCAAAGTCCAACTGGAGCAAAATCTTAAATTCTTCTTTGATGAATTATACATACTTCTCAATTTCAATATTTAGCAAATGAGCATGTGTGGCTGAACAAGTTATCTAAGTATGGATCTTGGAAGTTTTTAAGATTTATAAAGTTAGAAGCAGCAAATTGTTTCAATCTGTAAGTGTATTTGTTATTCGCCATATAACTACACATAATTTCTGTCATTTCTGTTATTTATGCCATTATTTTCTTTTTTTTTTAGAGGAGTATTTTTTTGACTCTATTTATGGCTATGTTGGGTCTGTTGCTGTGTGCAGGCTTTCTCTAGTTGCGGCGAGCGGGGTCTACTCTTTGTTGTGGTGCACTGGCTTTTCTTTGTTGTGGAGCATGGGTTCTAGGTGTGCGGGCTCTGTAGTTGTAGCACGTGGGCTCAGTAGTTGTGGCTCGCGGGCTCTAGAGCACAGGCTCAGTAGTTGTGGCACAGGGGCTTAGTTGCTCTGTGGCATGTGGGATCTTCAGACCAGGGCTCGAACCCATGTCCCCTGCATTGGCAGGCAGATTCTTAACCACTGTGACACCAGGGAAGTCCCTATGCCATTATTTTCAAGTCTCAAACAAATGCCTGACTATACTATCTACTTTGTCATTCTCTTGTTCTCAGTCCTTTCCACCTCAATCTTAGAAAAACTGTATTCTAGAAGTATGGTATAATCAAAAGGTATAACCTTTGGAACCAGAGAGACCTAGGCCTGAATCCCAACTCTGCCACTTATTAGTTCTGTGACTTTAAGCAAGTCACCCATCCTCTTTGAGCTTCAGTTTGTTCACATACAAAATGTAACTAATAGTATCTACTACACTGAGTTGTTTTAAAGATGAAAATAATGAATGAAAATGTTTTACATTATAGCATCACAGAGCCAATAGCAGCAATAGTAAAATATTAATATTTTGGAAATTGTTGAAGCAAAGAGTATGTGCTCTTTTCCTTCCTCAACTGGAAGTCTTGCCAATCTAGTCATTGTACTTATTGGTTATGTCTGATGGTCATTTTATTGATTTGGGGAGGAAGTGTCCCCAAAGACCACTGGTTAAAATTAAGGTACTGGCAATTTAAAAATCACTGAAAGGAAATCTGGCCTAATATCTGCTTTATTGCCTAAGATTTTACTAAACAAAATAAAAACAATGATATTTGGAAGTAAGGCTTTGGTTATGAAAGATTAAAGACATTTACTTTGATCTTCACTGGAACATTCTGAAGACTTAAAAAACATTGTCTTTCAATTTCTTAGCTAGAAAATAAGGATTAGATGAGAGAGACTAAAAGTGGATTTCAAGTCAATCAGATCTGTACAGATGGTATAGAGCATTGCCGGAACAAGAAGACTTAAAATTAAAAAAAAAAAAAAAAAAAAGGGGGGGTTTTTTCAAGTCAATCAGATCTGTACAGATGGTATAGAGCATTGCCGGAACAAGAAGACTTAAAATTAAAAAAAAAAAAAAAAAAAGGTGGTGCTTTAGCCAGTTTGTCTACATCTGCTGGTGATGCCCATTGGTTCTCAGGACTGAAGGATAAATGTTATTGTTGAATGTGGTTACAGTTTTGAACAAAATTGCATGGACAAATTTTAAAATCATCTTTAAAATTTCCTGGCATTCTTTCTGTCTAATCTTTTCTTTTATTAACAGTGGGCTTGAGTTTTAAGTAGTTTCCTCTTATAAGGCAGATGTGTTGAAACATGCACATGGAGCCATGTGCCATTATGAGTGAAACACAAGTTGAAACCCAACCCTACACTTGAGGCATTACTGAGATATTTGAGGTATTACAATAAAGCAATAAGCTTAAAGTTTTGAGCAGTGATCAAAGTGAAAACCATGGGCTGAAGAAACACTGCAATATCAGGATGTGAACGGGTTAAGCTGGCTTCTCACTGCTGGTTAATGGTTTTCAGAGTACTTATCATGGTGGTCTTCCAAATGAGGAATTTCCTTGTCTACAAGGAACACTGGTTAGGTGATTGCCTATATTACTGTGTTCCATCTATAGAAATTGTTTGCTTTCTGTTACTTTATTTATGTGGTAGCAACATGGGAAAAATTAAAACAAACAAATAAACAAAAGAGCCCCACAATAACCTGTGTACTGGAAGTCAGGAAATCTGGATTTTTATTTCCAGCCTGCCATGATTTGGCTATATGGAAGGGTTAATCACCTCATGTCTTTGAGTGTCATTTTCTGTATCTATGAAATGAAGAGATTTGATGAAATGACATCTTTAATCCTTTCCCTGTATTGAAATTTAACAATTTTTATAGTTATTGTTGGATTTATACACACACAGTCTATCTACATATATATTCTAACACAATGCATAATTGAATGCTCATGGTATTCCATTATCCTGTGACTGCATATTATGGCTTCTTTATCTTAGAAAATACCAGTGCCAGTACTACTACTACTAATACCTTAGTTACATTTCCTTTAAAATCCAACTGTCATTTAAGACCCAATTAAAATTCCATTCAAAGCCTGAATTTCACAGGAGAGACCACTTAACATAGACCCCCAAATCTGCCTTGTACATAATGCTTTGTATAGAATTCTATGCTTTTGAAAATAATGCCACATTGAGGCATATGAAGATGGAAATAAAAGAACCCTGGGTAATAGGGGCTTTTGTCCTGACTTCCACTAACCAACTAACTTTGGTAAAGCATGTTTCTTTTCTTTTCTCAGTGCCATTTTTTTCTCCATTAGTCAGTAAACACATATTGCCCTAGGACTATGAATTTTATCTGGACCTATTGAAAAATGTAGGGCTGAAAATTCTAAGTGGATTTAGTGTATTTATAAATATTTCAAAATATAAATCAATGTATTTGCATAAATGTCTATAAAATATAGTGTCAGCTAGTTATTTGCAACTCAAAGAATGTAGTTATAAACAGATCATATTTGATGTGAGCTGAGTGCATTATGATATGCTTGCTATATATTATGATATAGGATAGGCCCTCCAAGTCAATGCCTATGCCTTCGGTAAAGGCAAATTGGTAACGAGGGACAGACTCAATGTTTTCAAAGGACACTCTCATCTCTAACATTTTACTATTACATATGTTCACCGTTTTTTAAAAATGCTTTTATTAAATTCTTCGTGGTTTTCAATCAAAAAAAACTTAGAAAATGTACTTTTGTGATAAGTTTACCTATGAAGTTAGTAGAGCAAAGCATAAGGGTTTTGGAGTAAGGTAGATGTGGATTTGTATCTTAGCTTTACCACTCAACAGTTAAGGGATCCAACAAAAGTGACAATAGTTTTCAAACCCAGTTTCTTCCTCTGGAAAATAGTACAGGGCTATTCATCTTATTTGAATATTAGATGAGGGTTAAACAAAATTATACAGTTATTGGGACACGGGAGTTTCTTAATGAAATGTTAGTTTCCTTTCCTTTTCTTTCTTTGTTTTTTTTATAAAAAAATTTTTTTTAGATTTCACATATGAGAGAAATCATCCAGTATTTGTCTTTCTCTGTCTGACGTATTTCACTTAGTATAATGTCTTCAAGGTCCATCCATGTTGTCCCAAATGGTAGGATTTCTCATTTTTTTAATAATAGAATAATAGTCCATTATGTATAATATAAAATATAATATATAATGGAATTATATATATATATATATATATATATATCTCACAACTTCTTTATCCATTCAATCATCAGTGGACACTTGGGTTGTTTCCATGTCTTGGCTATTGTAAACAATGCTGCTATGAACATGGGGGTGCAGATATATTTTGGAGTTAGTATTTTTATTACCTCTGGATATATTCCCAAAAGTGGGATTGTTGGATCATACAGTAGTCCTATTTTTAATTTTTTGAGGATCCTTCATACTGTTTTTCATAGTACCAATTTACAATCCCACCAACAGTGCACAAGAGTCCCCTTTTCTCCATGTCCATGCCAGCATTTGTTATCTCATATTTTTGATGATGGCCATTCTAAAAGGTGTGATGTGATATCTCATTATGATTTTAATTGACATTTCCTTAATGACCAGTGATATTGAGCATTTTTTTCTTGTACATGTTGGCCTTTTGTATCTTCTTTAGAGAAATGTCTATTCAGGTCCTTAGCCCATTTTTTAATTGGGTTATTTATCTTTTTGCTATTGAGTTGTATGAGTTCTTTACATGTTTTGGATATTAACTCCTTATCAGATATATGGTTTGCATTTTTCTTTTTATTTTAAACAAAATTTGATTGGTTTGGCATTTTTAAGGAGATACGTATACATATTTGAAGGAGAAACTGATTACTATTTTTATAGCTAAAACATGTTAATAGTCTAGCTTCTTTAACCATAGACATCATTTAGTCAAAGTATCTAATTTTGTCTTTGTTTCTGATAATTAACTGTAAGAATCTGGGTTTCTGATTATATGGTCAATTGCACTTCTCCTTTTATTAACTACTTAAAAGTAGTTAGACATCTCTTCAACTTTTGTGTCATTTAGTAGGCTGGGCCCTAAAACATTAAGTTTGTGTGATTCATAGCCAAATTTCCAATTATAAAACTAAAGTTTTAATCTCACTTTCATCCATGATCCAAAAAGAACCTTTGCTTGTCATCACAAATACATGATAGTATATAGTTTATCCATCTTTGAAGAGGTTTAGCCATCTTTGAAGTCTTTGCCAAATACCTGGTAGGCGAACAGATTTTATGTTTCCACTAAAGGTTGATGTTCCAAGTGGACTAACTTCATCTTTAGGTTATTTATTTATGTATTCATTTACTACGAATTTAGCCATAAATTAATAAGCTGAGTAAGAAAGCTACATTTCTGGGAGCCACATGTATACAAATATATGTACATATCATATGCAAATGTATATGTACATATATGTATATAAATATATGTAATCAAGATATGTCAACACATTCTGGAGTTAATATTTTACATTTTCTGAACAATACAATCAATAGAATTCTAGTCTATGTCTGTTTCCAATTTGCTGTGGTTCTTAACATGTTGATAAACATTTCTAGGCATTTGTTTGCCCGTACATAAAATGAAGGAGTGTCCCATCTATCCTTGAGGAGATGAGACCAGCATGGGCTTTCAGAGTCAAGGCTAAGTACAAATCATGGTCTGGTTAGGGTTTAGATGCTAGGTGAGTATAAGGATGATACTGGAAGTTTGTTCAACAGAGCAGATTTGAGGTATGACCAGTGTCAGAAGAGAAAAGCAAAACCTTTATGCATGTTTGGAATCAAGGATAAAACGTTCAGGTCTGTGTGTGTGCATGCATACATCATCACTCACATTCAGGGGAAGGGAGGATGGAAGTGAAGAAGTTTTATTTGTCAATTACACTTTAATAAAACTGGGCAGGGGGGAAGAGAAAAAGGCAACTGAAAGAACAGAAGAAAGCTGGGGGCCTGCGTGGAGGTTTTCATGAGTCTTAGGTAGACCCCTAAAGTGGAAATTGCTCATTGCTTCATTGAAGCACTTCTTAGTGTCCTATTTGGCAAAATACATTCATTCACCTCCATGTATTTAATAGTAGTTTACTATGGAACACGTTGTTTTCCTCGAAACTATCATACTGCAGTCCCTTTGTAGACTCAAAACAGATGTGTGACACTAAATTTCTGGGATGTCAACAGAGGAAGAAAAACCATGCTCTTTTGTTTTGCACTGTAAAACAGTTTGCTATTTATGTTGATGAATGGTCATTATTCTAAATTAATGTCAGTAAAAGAACATGGTTATAGTTTAAATTTTTTGAGAATTTATGTCCATTAAGACTAATCAATTGATTTCCCTCAAATTTTATCTTTGTGATCCTATTTTCTTAAATAAAGAAAAAAGTGACAACAATGTGAAAAAAATGACTTAACACTATACCTCTTGGCTATAATGATCTATCTAAATTAAGGCAAAATAAAAATATTGAGAATATAATTACTGAGCCCAGTTTTCGTATTAGGTGTGCTAGATAAAACAGATTGCAAGGATCTGATTTGTGAGCTTATAATCTAGTTTTAGGAAATAAGACAAAGAAATGAGAACAGTTAATAGAGGAAAGAAAAAACAAAGGAATTACAGTGAGACAGAAGATGATTCATTATTGAATGATGTCAGCAGTAAATGCTCTTAGAGTTCAGAGGAGTGAGAATTCTCAGAAGACTGATGTTTGTAGAACTGACTTTAAAGAGGAGCTGGAGTTTCATTACAGGCATAGCTTGTGGAAAATCATGGAGGTAGAACATGTGAAGATGATCACTCAGGTCAATTGGATTGGAACTGATGGTTATAGGAGACCAGTGAAAATTTAGGTATGTGGAAGCCAGCATGTGGAGGGGCGGGATGAGAAATTCTGAACTTTACTGGCATTGTATGAGCTAGAGCATGATGTGATCAAATAAAGCTCAGTCCTGCAGTATGCGGTATGGAACGAGGAATGGCAGGAAGGTCAGCTGGGAGACCAATGGAAGAGTCCAGGAATAAGCGAGAAGGATCTAAACTGAAGGATGGTGAAGTAATGGACTATAAAAGACAAATGTAAGACATTGAGAAAAATGAAACAACTGCCTGAACTGATTGCCTGGATGGGTGTGAGATGATGAAACTAAGAGAGTAAAGCAGGACTCCAGGTGTGGGTAGTAGAGGGACTGGGAAATCTGGAGGATAGAAATAATTTTGTGATCAAAATGTAGTCATAAATGTAAAAGTAATGGTTATGTAGCTACTTTATAATACGTTACACAAATTTATATAGTGTATGTGACAGGTACATTACTGATACATTGTTATTATATATTATAGTTATAACCATATTTATGCCATGATAATATGTTTATACACAAAAACCCAACTTCAAAAATAAAACCAAATGATAGACTATTTAAAAATGAGATTCCTTAACAGAGTAGAGGTTTATACCATCATAGATGCAACTTGTATTTTCCTAGGTCTTGCCAGCCTATGGCTATAGATATGATCTTATTTATAACCATTCTTAAATTCCCTTGTGTGGTAGACATTATCTACTAATGTGCTCCCTCAAGCCCCGTGCAAAGTGCTTTCCCCAATCAAATATTTCACCCTTGGGTGAAGCATCACATGTGTAGCACTTCTCATTGTTTTTACTGGGCACAGCTGCTACTACTTTGAGCTGTTTTAACCACCAGGCACATCTTTTTTCAGTTTGTAGCCACCGTCAGTCCCAAGCCTCTAGGTGATTCAACGGCACCATGCTTTGTTTAGTCAACAATGTCTCTCTCTTTTCTTGGTATTAACCTAATAGTGGGCCTCCAAAATACGTGGGAGCAAGTTCATTACAGAGTATGGTAATGTGTCTCTTTCAGGTTTCAGTTACAGCTCCTTTCCCCATTTTTGGATGAGGAGATGAATTCAATGAGATTGAGCAATGTGGCAGACAACATATGACAAATCAATGGCAGACCTGGAATTCGAACTCAGATCAGACTACAAACCCTGTACTCTTAACCACAGAGTTTTTAATAATTATAAGTGTCATGCAGTCTCATCAAACAGCACTGAAATAAGCTCTGGGGATCAGATCCAGAGGTTTATCAAATCAACAAGATGGAAACAGAAATCCCTGTACCAAAACCAAGCTTAGTAACTAATTTGCTAAAGTAGGCACTAATTTCAAAGTAGGCAGTGGCTTACAAGTACATCTCTATAACAGCAGCTTAACAATATCAGATATATTAAACAATTGAGATGCTTAAGAAATTAGTTCCCTGAAAATATGAACATGCTGAAACTGGTTTAAACAAGTTAGATGTTTGTTTGACATTTAACATTGAAGGTTCATGAGAAACATAATTAGTTCTCAGATTGGAGCATATTACAGACAACTGAAGGAAAGATTAAAAGGACTACAATACCCTATATGTATTTAAATTAAAATGGCATTATTTTTGATTTGATAGATTGTTTTAATGTATTTATGAATATTCACACTGTGAATCTTGATAGGAAAAATCTGAGGTAAGTAGATTATATGTTTTAATTTTCATATTATCATTGCACAGAATTAGAGGAAAGAAGAATATCTTAAGTAATAAAAAATTACTGGATTCTAGGTTTGGGGATTGAGAATGAGAAAGACTATACAGCCTTTACTTTTCTCTTTTTCTCCTCTGAGAATGACATGAGGGTTCTTCTTGACCGCAGGGGATCTAAGGGTAAAAGAAAATGTTTGAAGAAAGCTAAAGTAGAATGAGTGGTCCCTTGGGGTCCTTCCTGCCCTGAACACTATTTTGCATGTTTCCCTGACAGCCTCAGAAGAAATCACAACTCTTTTCAACATGTAGTTTCTCCTTCTATCCTTGGATTCTTTTCTTCTTTTTCCATAAAAATTCTTTCTCCCCATTCTGTCTTTATCTTTCTTGTTTCTGCCTTGTAACATGAATAGGAGTCATATCTTAGGAAGAATACTCTTGTCTTGACCTTTGCCAGCCCCTTTCTTTATGCTACTTGATTCTCTCTGTTTATAACTCGACTTTTCAAGGGTTAGTCTGCCCTTGCTTTTAGAATCTCATTAGTCACACAACCCACTTTACTTTGGCTTCCACTAAATCTCCTCTCTCAAAGGTCACTTTATCCAAACACACTTGTCTATTTTCTGTGCTTACCTTTCTTGACCTCTCAGCTGCTTTTGAAACTGCTAACAACTCCCTTCTTGAAATTCTTTCCACCTTTGGCTTTTGTGATTCCATGTCCTTTTCTCTCACAGCCAGGGTGACTTCTCTTTCTCAGTACTGTTGACTGGTGGCTCTCTGTCCCCACTACCCTCAATAAAGGGTGATTTTCCCAGGGCTCAAATATTTACCCCTTACTCTGCTTCAGAATTAGTGCCACCAGCTGCTTGTCTGGCAGCTATCTCTTTATAGTTTATCCCCTGTACTTAGCATCTCTTCAGCATTTACTGACTTAAATAACAATTATCTTTCATATTGTAATACAAACAACTGCACATATATGTTTTTATATTTATTAAACTCACCACAATTCCCGAAGGTATTTTAATGCCTGTTTTGAAGATTTGTATACTGAAGTTCAGAGAGGATAGTACAAGGTCTGTGAAATGAACTTAGGTTTATCTGACTCTACATCTTATACTGCTCTTGCTTTACCAAGATGTTTTTCTTTAATTTTCATTTGCATGCCAAACACTTCTATATGCATTTTCTCACTTGCTTCTTTTAACAGTGCTATCAGATAGATAAATCATATGTTCTTATAATTTCTGTTTTAAAGATAAGGAAACCTGTTCTTGGAGACCTAAATGAACTTCCTTACTGGTAGACATAGAGTCACTTCTCAAACCCAAGTATTCTGATTCCAAATCAACTTTTCTTTCTATTTATCACTCTGGGACATGGATATATTGCTTTATAATTTTCCATGAGTTGTTTCATGAAAGTGTGCTTTGTATACTCCAGTAAACAGATTTATAAGGTGAGATTGCTCTATATATGGCAGAGAGCTAATCAATGTTATTGACTGAATTTCCACTTTAAAATAATTTTAGTTATTGTGAAATCTGAATTTTCCAAACATATTATTAATTTAGAGTTTTGTAAATGGAAAGCTATAATTCTAATTGTTTTTATCTAAAAATTTTCTGTGATATTTCTGTATGAGAGATATGCCTGAACTTGAATGGTGCCCCCAAACTCAGATAGTCACAAAATATTATTTTAAACTAATTAAAAACAAAACAAAAACAACCTCCTAAGTACATTTACATCATAGACATAATAGAACTGTATAACTACTTTGACAATTTTCCAACAGTGGCAGTAAAGATTTTGCTCTAATAAGACCACTACGATCTCTTAATTTTCCAATTGGTGAAAAAAAATGTCTTAAGGAAAGGGTGAAGTAGAAACTGGCAATGGCCCTGGAAAGAGAAAACAAACAAATAAAAAAAAAAAAGCTAAAGGGAGCTCTTCTAATAATCCAAAATATGTATAATTTATAATAGTGTAAGCAAAGTACATAATTTTGATGCAGACCAATATGGGTTGCGATTATAGGGACACATATGTTAATACAATTTAAAGCATTACATTATGACAATCAAAGTCACCACCATGGGAAAGATGAGCTGAAATATGAATAAATGAACCTTCTGCAACTCAGGCGGAATCTCTATGATAGTCTCCTCATAGGTGTGATAGAAGAGTCCTCCACTGTTCCAGGAGGAGGTGGGGAGTAGACTCTTGAAAGGTTTCTTCTAACTGTAAGAATCAATTAATATGGCCCAAGCCATCTAAGCCTTATCTACTGAATGAATGTTTGTTATTTTTCTAAAATTTTAGAATTTTTACTACAGGAAAGCAGATGTTAGTCATTTACCTTTGCTTGTTTTAAGCTTCTCTGGGGAAAAAGAACAGAGGGGAGCTAATGAGGTAAAAAGAAGGCAGATAAAAGGGCAATTAGTAAAATAAACTCTAAAAAGTCTCAAGAAGGTGTTTACTCCTTCCCAGAAAAAACAGAAAGTGGTCATTGCAAACAAATGGACCACTACCTTAGACATCAGAGCTACTCACCTGGCATACTGTAAGTGATCTTTAGTTACCTGTAAATGAGATGGTCAGAAACAGCAAGAGGAGAAGAGACTACAGTTGAAAAGCCATAAATTAATGTGGATTACAATCTGGGTTAGACTACAAAACAGATCCTACAATGGGTTGTCACTGAATAACTTGTAAGGAGATGTTTCTTTTAGTCTTGATCTAAATTGTATGTTCTTAAAAAATGTGTTTAGTTAATTTACACTATTATTTAAAAGAAACAAATAATTAAAGAAATCCCACCACATATTTTAGGAAACAAATTGATAAAAAAAAATTGGTTAATACAATCTTCACACTCAAGTCAATTTACATTTTCAATTAAATTCAAAAGGTATTTTGAACCACTGTGCTGGGCTCTAGGGGAAAATCAGAGATAAAGAAAGCACAACTCACAAATTTTGGTAAATACAATTTAATGGAGCTACATTACAGACTCTCCCTCCTCAGTTCTTCATAAAATTTTTTTTAAAAAGTAAACCCAGCAAGAATATAATGAGATAAAAACTTGCAAAACCCCAAAGAGCACGAGGGTAAAATCACGTCATGAACTTTATTTATTTTCTAATTAATTAAGTAATTAATTTGTTTTTATTTTTGGCTGCGTTGGGTCTTCGTTGCTGCGCATGGGCTTTCTCTAGTTGCGGCGAGCGGGGGCTACTCTTTGTTGAGGTGCTCAGGCTTCTCATTGCGGTGGCTTCTCTTGTTGTGGAGCACAGGCTCTAGGCACGCATGCTTCAGTAGTTGTGGCTTGTGGGCTCTAGAGCGCAGGGCCCGTGAGCCATAGCCACTGAGCCAGTGCGTCCAGAGCCTGTGCTCCGCAACGGGAGAGGCCACAACAGTGAGAGGTCCGCGTACCACAAGGGCAAAGACAATCCAACTAAGGACAATTGATCTCACCCCACCCCCACCAAAGGAAAGAAACCCAAAGTTATAGTACCAAATTTATAATTATAATAATGGAAGAAATAACTGAAGACTGAAAGAGCATCTGATGATCCAATAAAACCTTGTGTAATGTAACCAAGACAAAATAATATTAGTATTAAATTATTAAAATCCAATAATAAATTACTTTTCAGATGTGCAGGCATAAAAGGAAAATTGCTCTTTCTCATAATACACTAGGTTACAGAAGATGATAGAGGCAGTAGCTACATAGCTCTAGAGGAACGTGTAACCCAACATATTTACACCAGCCAAATTATCTTTGTATCTCAAAGTACAGATATCCTCAAACAGGCAAGAATTCAGAAAAGAGTTTATATTAGGCCCTCTGAAAAAAAAATTAATAGTGATATCCAGCTAATTGAATGGGAAATTAAAACAAAAAGGATTCAGGATGAAGAAATTGTGATACATTTGTAAGCATTCTCACAATTAAGATTAAACAACTATGTTTTAGAAGAGAATATAAATGTTACAAGTCTTGAAATATAACAAAAAGAACCAAAAAGTTCAGGACTTAGGGAAGAAGTCTGAGGAAAACTAAAAGTACAAATTTCTTCATTTTTCATAGGATAGTCAATTAATAATTATATTTGAAATATTAGTTAAAAATAGTGTTCTCTATTACCTTTTTAAAAAGTCATGTTAAGAGTAATCTATCGAGCTGTTACCTCTTTGGTGAAGAAAAATTTACTTGAACTTTACCAATTTCTAAAATTTTACCTCATTGTTTTTTTCTCCCATTACATTACAGAAATATTATAGTACTCTTAACAACCAGACAACTGTCAATCATATACTGATGACGTCCAAATCAGTTACTTGAGCCTAAAATACTGCCTGATCTTTAAATATCTACGTTTAAAAGTTGTCTGGGGCTTCCCTGGTGGCACAGTGGTTGAGAATCTGCCTGCTAATGCAGGGGACACGGGTTCGAGCCCTGGTCTGGGAGGATCCCGCATGCCACGGAGCAACTAGGCCCGTGAGCCACAACTACTGAGCCTGCACATCTGGAGCCTGTGCTCCGCAAAAAGAGAGGCCGCGATAGTGAGAGGCCCACGCACTGCGATGAAGAGCGGCCCCCGCTTGCCACAACTAGAGAAAGCCCTCACACAGAAACGAACACCCAACACACCAAAAATAAATAAATTAATTAATAAACTCCTACCCCCAACATCTTCTAAAAAGAAAAAAAAAAAAAGTTGTCTGGACATTTTATTTGGGGTGTCCCAGAGGTATATCAAAATATGTCAAAAAATGAATTTATCATTTTCTTTCACTTGCCCAAATTTGCCCTTTCTCATGTATTCTTTAACATCCAACCAATCCCCAACTACCGCCAATTTTATCTTCTAAATATTTCTCAAATGTAGCCCACATCTTCATTGCTACCACTTCTTAACTCAGGCTCTTATCACCACTGTTCTTTTCCAATAACTTGCCTGACTCATTGTACCAACTTCAATTGTATCCTTCTCTTTTCCAACAGAGCGATATTCCTAATATACACATCTGACCAGATGCATGCCCTACTTAAACACTTTTTAAAATCCCCCCAAGAAATGTAGGAAAAGGTCCAAGTTCAGTTGCACGACATTAATGGCTCCCTATGACTTATCTTTTCATTATCATCCCTGCTCTAAATCATTCTGCATCACTTCTAGGTACCAGGACACAGCATACTATTGTATAAATGTATCCTTTTATTCATGCTTTCTTTGTTCCTGCAAGGCTCTTCTGATCTTCTTCCAGTAGCTCACTCTTTCTTCTTTGTCAAGATTCAGATTTGGAATCAAGAAGCTTTTTTAAAACTCTAGGCTAGACTGTGTATATTTTTCAGGTTTCTTTGACTCTGTGTACACATCATTTTATATATATATATATATATATATATATATATAAACCGCCGTGGCCTCTCCCATTGCGGAGCACAGGCTCCGGAAGCGCAGGCTCAGCGGCCATGGCTCACGGGCTCAGCTGCTCCGCGGCATGTGAGATCTTCCTGGACTGGGGCACGAACCCGTGTCCCCTGCATCGGCAGGCGGATTCTCAACCACTGTGCCACCAGGGAAGCCCCATTATATACTTTTAATCATTGATTTATTCTTTCAGTGAAACGTTTTTGAGTGCCTACTATATGTCTAGGAAACTGTCCTACTTGGGATAGAGATAAAGTCCTTTTTCTTATAGTGTGTGCTATTTAGGAAGGGAACACAAATACTAAATCAATCAGTACACAAATGATTAATTTATTATAACATAATAAATGCTATAAAGGAGGATTAACCGGTGACATCAGAATATATAAGAAGACAGATGCAGTCTACACTGTGAAGTCAAAGAGGCTCTCTTCATGGAATTAATATTTGAAGTGTAAAATGGGAGTGAGGTAAAGTGTAAAGTCTTTTAGAAGGCAGGAAGAACATGTGCAAAGGCCCTGACTGTGACAAAGTGCTTTTGAGGAACTAGAAGGTCACTGAGGCTGAACAGCAGAGACTGTGCAGGAAAAGTGTCATGAGGTGAAGTGTTTACCATACTATATTGAAACTGTTTCTCCATAGACACTGAACTTTTTTTTTAATTGAAGCATAGTTGATTTACAATATTGTGTTAGTTTCAGGTATACAGCACAGTGATTCAGTATTTTTTGCAGATTATATTCCATTATAGGTTATTGCAAGATAATGGGTATAATTCCCAAGTATATCTTTGTTGCTTATCTATTTTATAAATAGTAGTTTGTATCTGTTAATCCCATACCACTAATTTGTCCCTCCTTCCTTCCCTCTCCCCTTTGGTAAGCTCAGGTTTGTTTTCTATGTCTGTGAGTCTGTTTATGTCTTGTATATATATTCATTTGTATTATTTTTAGATTCTACATATTAAGTGATACAGTATTTGTCTTTCTCTAACCATAATATTCCCTAGATCCACCCATGTTGCTGCAAATGGCAGTATTTCATTCATTTTTATGGCTGAGTAATATTCCATTGTATATATACACACCACATTTTCTTAATCCAATCATCTGTTGATGGCGACTTGGGTTGCTTCCATGTCTTAGCTGTTGTAAATAGTGCTGCTATCAACATTGGAGTGCATGTATCTTTTTGAATTAGTGTTTTCATTTTTTTCCAGATATACACCTAGGAGTGAGGGTAGGACTGGTCTGACTGATCTTTAAATTACTCATACCGATTAGAGTACTTTCATTTTAAGCAACAGAAACCAATTCAGGCCAATTTAAAGAAAAAGTTCAAGTTGGAAGAATACAAGGAAATCACAGACATGATGGGAATGCTGATAAAAGGGCCAGATTCAAGTAGATCCTGGGGCATAGAAGGCAATTGTCATCTCTCTGAATTATCCAAAGAGGAAAAACAGAATGCCTCAAAATTTATCAGGTTGCTGTTGGGAAAGAAAATGAGGTGCTTAGTCACTAGAATCAACACTTAACCATAGTTCCTGGCACATGTTAGGAGTGCAATGAAAGTTTATTGGATTGAACTGCATTCTCATGGCCCCTTACACCACTTTAACATACTAATTATAGCACTACACTGTCAGTTCTTGATCTGTGTCTTCTTGAGATAGGACTGTATCTGATTTCACTTTGTATTCCCAGTACCTAGCTCAGTGCCTGGAACCTAGTTGTTGCTCAGTAAATACTTGGAGAGGAGATGAGAGTGACCATACACCCATGTACATGTCTGTTAAATAGCTCAGCAGTCTGACTGAGAATCTGGGCTCTTCATCATGACATCACTGCTTCTTCCCATCCCTAGCATGGAGCAGAGTACCTGATTAACAGAGAAAGTTTATTGCATGAATGAGTGCATGAGTAAATGAAGAAATGGTTGTTGTAATGCAAAACTAGGTTTTAAAATAAAATGCCTAAGTAAAATATTTTCACAATATTTCATTAGCTTTTAATAAATGCTCAACTTGTTTCTTGAAGAATAAGCCTCTAACTAGTCATGTAAGTGCCTTAGTTATAAAATGAATTGCCATGAGGAATTATGTATAATTTTTTTCTACACAGAGTTTACTTCTTGGCATTCTTGCTGCCAACTCTAAATACGCTAGGGGGGAAAAAGAAGCTTAATTTGTTTCTGACTAATCCAACAATGGTTTTACTATAGAGACCTATGCTGTACTCACTCATTTCATTGTGCTTTTAAACACCATTTTTGGCTTATTCTTGTACAAGAAGTGTGACTAGGTGGTGAAAGGGAAAAGAGATTCTCCAAAACAAGTCCTTTCAAGAAAAAGAGTTGGAAGCCTGGAACTACAAATTCAATGCAAATTGAGTTTACATTTATTTGGTAGCAGAAGAGCCTCTTATCTCCCTTACAGTCTAACAATCTCTCCTCTTAAGGACTCAGTGGGTCTGCTTAGACCAGGTTTCAAATCCCGATTTTACCATTCACTGTTTGATTTGCCTCCTTTTATTGCCTATAAATGGGGGAGAATACTGACAAGAAGGTAATGTGCAAACTAATGTAATCTTTAAGGATGAGATAATACACACCAAGATGTTAACAACGGTGTCTCTGACTGAAGGGATCATGGACGACTTTTAGTTTCCTCTTCAATCTTCCCTGTATTCGTCCCGTTTCCCATTATTAAAAGGAAAAAAAAAAAAAAAAAAAAAAAACTATAAAATAGTGTTGTTGACAGGATTAAATAGAATAACATATATTAAAAGTCTTAGCACAGTCCTGATACAAAGTAAGTACTCATTAGTTATTGGATTATTATTATTATTTACTGCTCATTTCCATATGCAGATTTAAATTCACAAACATTTTAAACATGAAATTGCTACCAAGCATTTTAATACTTAATTCTGCTTCTCAGTATAAATATAATTTTTAATATTTGGACAACTGTAATAACTAGCTAGAACATATTCATCTAGAAAATGGTCCCTAAGATATTTCTATGCAGTCCACTATTCACTATCAACATTTCATAATTCTAAATTTATTGAGAACAAAGACAGTGTAATAATTACAACATACACTGCCTGGCAACGTTTTTGGCATAGTGTCATAACATACGTTATCAAAGCATTGTTTTAAAAAGCTTATCATTATGTGTGTACATGTGTTTGTATATACTTAAAAGTTGCATTTTCAAGGTAAACTAACTTACTAGAGGCCTGGATTTGTATCCTATCCTTCTGTTATATTAATGTGTTTTAATAAGAATAAAGTCTTACATGTTCAGTTTTCAGAAATAACACAAAGATGACAGAAGCGTATAGCCACACATACATTTCAAAGAGTTTTGTGGATGTGTAAGAATTATATTACAGCGCTCAATACCAGAACAAATTGAGGATCGAAAATAAACCACCTTAAAACATACATATAAAATAGCTTTTAGATCCTTTAGGAGCAAGAAGAATAAGGACACCCCCAGCTGTTTAAGATGCTGTAATCTAAGCTTAAAAACAAGAGCAAACAAACAAAAAGAGGTCTTCAACTTTTATATTTCTTTCATCTTTTTCTACAAGGAGGATTCTCATCCAAGTGAGGATGTACTGTGAGCATTGTTAAAAGAGACTTGAACGTAAGTTTAGTAACAAAATAAGGGAAGTAACAAAATAAGAGAGCTTAAGTTCAGGTTCCCGGGCTCAGAAAAAAGTATATAACAAGATACCAAAAGAAAAGCAATTATGATCGAACAGCTATAGATATCAACATTTAAAGATGTAAAATAAGTTTCTTGAAATAAACAGCTCATTTTGTCAAAAAAAAAAAGATGTAAAATAAGTGAACTGCCAGAAGACTGTAGGGAGTCCTGATGTTTATGGCGGGGGAAACATTTGAGTTTAGAAACTATAAACTGCTAATTTGACCTTAATTTGAAGGAAAATCTGTTACAGACTTCTAAATAATCTAAAATGTTGATTCCTAGAAACACAAGTAGGTTCATTAGAAACAAATCATGTCCACACAATTTTAGTTCTACTTTTTAAAATTAAATTACTACATCGATCAAGGGAATGCTGAAGTTGCACGTATATTGATATTTGGCAAAATCTGATATTCATATATATAGGATAAAAATGATCTTAGATTAGAATGCACTGAGACAATTCATAATTTTTTAACTAACCATACCTAAAGATCAGTAGATATATGTGGGGCCTGTAGTAAACTGTAATAGTGATTTGCCTTTTCTTGAGCCATTTTGTTTGATGTTTTTTATTAATGACTCTAAGTCTTGCTAATGCCCCAAAGCTGGAAAGATATATGTAGGCATTGGACGGCAGAATCAAAGTGAAAGACATTCTGACAAGGTATTTAGATGGATTGAAAGCTTCCGAGATTAAATATATCAGGGAAGAATGTAAGATCCTGTATTTAACAATTTAAAGTTGAATATGTGAAGAAGAAAGAAAAGGAGTTTATTTGAATAAAATCCATGCATTTAAAGGGACAATAGGCTGTGTGAGCCTATTGTGTATGACAGCTGATACAGTCTTTTGCAGCCTTAAGAGAATCATGATGTACCCTTACTTGGAACACAGTGCTTAGTTCTGAAAATCATCTATTAAGAGGGTCACCAATTGACAAGAGTAATGAAGATGTGGGCTGAAGCTCCATGAAGCTAGATTCTAGCTCAGAACAGAAAATGATTCCTTCATAGTTTGATTTTACAATGGATTACATAAAAATTCCTTAATTAATTCCTTTTTTACTGAAATTGTTTAAACTGATGTTGAAGGACAGTGTGCTAGGACTCACAGAAAGGATTCTTGCTTTGAGTAGGAATTTTCCCCCCCAGCTTTATTTAGATATAATTGATACATAACATTATGTCAGTTTAATACAACTGTGATGATTTGATACACATATATATTGCAAAATGATTACCACAAATCCATCAACTCACATAATTACCTTTGTGTGTATGTGTGTGTGTGGTGAGAACATACAGTACCTGCTCTCTTAGCAACTTTACAGTATATAATATTGTAGTACAAGCCCTGACTTTGGGCTTGTTGGCTTTTCTTTTTGTAATGCAAGTGCCTAACAAACTTTGACTGCCGATTGGCAAGGCATCCGCTTCAAAGAGGCATCCACTACAGGAATGGTTATCTCAAATTAACATATTGCTAGCCACGTGATTAAATAAAGAACAAGGCTGTCCATCCCTTCCCCCAGCCATCCCACAGGCTCCTTTGGAGTTATTGGTTGATTTTGATAACGGACCATTTGAGCCACTTGTTTTTTCTTTTCCTACATTTTAAATTTCCACATTTATGTTTTAAATTCACCAATAAATAGTGAGCCCATGAAATCTTAGGTCCCCACCCTCAATACGAATAAAAAGCAAAACCCCAGGCTGGAGTGCGCTTGCTCTTTATCTCTACCTGCAACCTGTGTGACCATAGGTGTGCCATGTATTTCCAGAACTTGTAAGTATCAGTAATAAACCTTTTTTTTTTTTTTCAAAGTTTTTTTCTCATGGTTATTGCTGAAGGCCATCTTGCAATCATAATAAGAACCACAAGGGCCTGTCTAGCCACAACAGTGGTTATCAATAGGCTGAGACAGCACAAAAAATATAATATTGTTAACTATAGTTACTGTACTGTACATTAGATTCCCCGAACTTATTCATCTTACCACCAAAAATTTGTATCCTTTGACAGCATCTCCCCATTTCCCCCACCTCCAGCCCCTGACAACCACCATTCTACTCTGTTTCTATGAGTTCGGCTTTTTAAGATTCCACAGGTAAGTGAGATCATACAGTATTTGCCATTCTCTGTCTGATTTATTTCACTTAAGCATAACCCCTAAAGTTCTATCCATGTTGCCACAAATGGCAGAATTTCCTTCTTTTTATGGCTGAATACTAGTCCATTGTATCAAATGGTCCCCAGCTTACAATAGTTCAACATATAATTTTTCAACTTTATGATGGTGCTATAGCAATACTTATTCAGTAGAAACGTACTTTGAATTTTGATCTTTTCCTCATCTGGTGATATTTGTTACCATACTCTATTGTGATGCTGGGCAGCAGCAACTAGCTGCAGCTCCCAGTGAGCCGTGTGATCATGAGGGTAAATACACTTACAATCATTCTGGTTTTCACTTTCAGTACAGTATTCAATAAATTACATGAGATATTCAATACTTTATTATAAACTAGTCTTTGTGTTAGATGAGTTTGCCCAACTGTAGGCTAATACAAGTGTTCTGAGCACGTTTAAGGTAGGCTAGGCTAAACTGTGATGTTCAGTAGGTTAGGTATATTAAATGCATTTTCAACTTACAATATTTTCAGTTTATTATGGGATTATCAGGATATAACCCCAACATAAGTTAAGGAAGACCTGTATATATATCACATTTTCTTTATTCATTCATCCATTAATGGACAATTGGTTGTTTCCATTTCTTGGCTATTGTAAATAAGGCTTTAATGAATATAGGTATTTTCATTTTCTTTGGATAATTACCCAGATGCAGAATTGCTGGATCACAGGGTAGTTCTATTTTTAATTTTTTAAGAAACCTCCATACTGTTTTGCATAGTGGCTGAGTATTATATTCTTGCTTGGCAGGGTTTTTTTGTTTTTTTGGTTTTTTCTTTCAGCATTTTGAATATTTCATTCTACTCTCTCCTGGACAGCAAGGTTTCTGCTGAGGAAACTTATCATAGTCTCATGGAAGTTCTCTTGTATGTGAGGATTTTCTTTCTCTTGCTGCTTTAAAAATTCTCCCTTTGTTCTTGACTTTAGACAGTTTTATTATAATGTGTCTTGGGAGAATATATTTTTGAAATGAAATTTTTTGGAGATCTATAAACTTTATGTATTTGGATGCCCAAATCTCACCCCAGATTTAGGAAATTCTCGTTTTTTAAAATAATAAACTTTCTGTCCCCTTTTCCCTCTTCTCCTTCTGGGATGCATAGCTTGTTTCTTTTAATGGTTTCCTATAGTTCACTCGGGCTTTCTTCACTCTGTTTCATTCTTTGTTTCTTGCTCTCGTCTGACTGGATGATTTCAAATGGGCTGCTTTCTACTTTGCTGATTCTTTCTATCCCTTGATCAAGTCTGCTGTTGCTCTCTATTGCATTTTTCATTTCATTCATTGTATTATTCAGCTCCAGAATTTCTGTTTGGTACATATACATGTATACACAGAAAGACAGTTCAACAAATCAGGTGTTCCTGATTTCTGATTTTTTTGAGTTGTCTCTTGTTTGTTGAATTGTCTTTTGTTGAATCTTGTACCTCACTGAGATTTCTTAAAACAACTGTTAAATTTTTTATGGGACAAACTGCAGTTCTCCATTTCTGTGGGGTCAGGTACCAGAAAATTATTGTGTACCTTTGGTGTGTCATGTCTTTAATGTCTTTACATTTGAAGAAGCAGTTACCTAAACCAGTCTTTACTGACTGACTTCAGGAGAGAAATACCTCTGTCAGCCCTGTTAGGGATCCTGAGGCTTTCTCAAACCTTTTCTATGGATATGCCTGTTCCACACTTCTTGTTCCCACTTGGGGGAATGGGATTCTTAAGATTGTATACATTCTCTAGGTCCTGCAAAGTCAGGCTGAATGCTGACAGTCTCCCATTTGCTTTCCCTAGGGCAATGCTGAATGCTCGAGTTTGTGTGCTTTCTTTCAGTCCCACAGAGTTGAGCCAGCTTTTGTGTCTGCTCAGTAATCTACTGCAAAAGCTTGCTCCCTCTGCCCTTGAGGGCAATGCAGGACCTAGCACAAAGTGGGAGTGTGTGTGGGTGACGTGTGCAGAGTGTTGGGGGTCAGTCGGGAGGATCTGCAGGCAGGGGACCCCTGGTAGCTTGTGAGTGGGCTTCCTGATGGTGTCTGTAACATGGTCTCTTTAATGCCTACTGAAAGCCTTGGCTGCTGGTCTCCCAGCACTTCAGTATTCTGGATAGGTTGAGAAAGACGTGGGTCTCTTTAGCAGCATCCCACACAACTGGGGAAGCCGGGTACACACTCACAGGCTCTCTCTGTTCCGTGTGGGAGAAACAGTGGGCAAATAAGGTCTCTCTTGGCACTGAGCTATGCTGCCTTGGGGGAGGAGTGATGTGGGTAAAGTGAAACTATTCTTCTTATGCCACTCAATGTGTACACTCTCAGATTTTTTTTTGCTCCAACAGTGTGCCGGAACTTCTACACTAGACTTCTGAACTTTCACAAAGGCACTCTCGTCTGTGAGAATGTCAATATCAGTGTTCTTTAGGGGCAAGAGGGTGGAAAACTTCTATTTCACCATTTTGATGATGTAACTCTCGAGTAAGAATTTAGAGTAGATATTAAGTTCTCCCACACAATTCTAAATTTCTATGTTTTTTATTTGTCCATAATATTGGAAAATTAATTTTCTATCTATACAAGTATTGATCTACTTTTCTACTGTTCCTATTGAGCAGAATAAATATTACCACTAGGATTGGAAACATGAACTAGTTACTAGCCTAGTTTGAAATCCTCTCTTATGTTGCTGTCTTACATTATTTCATAATTTTTGTTGCAAGTGTCTCAGAAGTGATCTTCAAATGGTCCTGCTCAAACTAGCCCCCTGTTAGAGATTTCTCATTTTTCCTGGATTGGCTATTTCAGTCTTTCAGCAAATTAGGTCTTTGTCATATTTTGAAAAATTTAAAGTACATGTGCAATATTTAAATAGTAGTACAGTGATATACTAAAGATGTTTTAAAAAGAAAATAGCTACTCTTTACCTAAAGTTTTCCTAAATTTCTAAAAATAGAATGTCAATCATCAACAATAGAAAAAAACTTTATACAAAGCTCTTAGCTTATTAAAAGGTTTTCCAAATGTAGCCATCAGTAGTACATAAAGTGTGTGAGCCAAGTAAATGTAATAAAAGGTTAAAAAAAGAAAAAAATTCTCATAAGTAGACCAAATTGTTCATGCAACCTACATTCATTCAAGTGTTAATCTAGTTACCCTTCACCCTACAAAATCTGTTTTATTACTTGTTTCTTCCCTTAGATTGAGAATATATGAGTATGTTTATTTCTGTCTTTGGTAGCTTCACAGTGCTTATAATTTATATAATGTTTATCTACATTCCTTTGATATGATGTATAGTTATTTCATATGTGTTTGTATACCATTTTTCCAATTATTTTGTGAACTTCTGGTAGTCAGGGTCAGTACCTACTTTCTTCTTTTCTATCTATGTAATTCTCTTCCATTTACATGTCAACATATACTGTAATTAACACAAAATATTACTCATAATCAATTGGACTATGTAGTTTTATTCACTGAAAAGGAACTGCTGAAC
>NW_006788075.1:2208494-2316966 GCF_000442215.2 Lipotes vexillifer
GCTGAACCAGAATAAAAAGTTATGACTCATTTTTTTCCCTATACATTTGGTGAAAGCTCAATGAAAAAATAGGAAAAAATGATTCTTGATCTTTGTTCAAGTAAGTCCAAGTATATACTATTCCATGTTATAGGTAAAATGCTAAATATAAGCAACTTAGTTTGGATTCTCTGGAATGCAGAGATTGACATGGAAGTACTTTAACTGGAATGTAATCTCAGAAAACAAGAATGAGTGAAACAAGGAGGAAGGAAAAAGGAAAAGACTCATTATCAAGGTCATTGCTGTGGAATGGAGGCTCGATTGTGTTGTGATCTCCTGAGAAGCACCTAGACAGCCTTTCTAGCACTGCCCTCCTGAAGAGTAAGAAGCTGGAACTTCTGTCCACTGTCTTCACTCTCTGCACTGGTTACAAACTGTCCCCCAGCAACACTAACTCCACCTGTGGTCAGTTCTCCTCTAGCCAGAGAATGGCTAAGGAGAAGAGGAAAGATAAATGTGGCATTTCTCTTTTGAGGTGGTGAAAAGGATTTCCAGACCCAACTCCAGCACGGGTGTGTGGAGGCTTCCCACACCCACATACAATTCTCAGGACACCAGCAGGGTGTCCAAGAATTCAACTCAATTCTAACACTACCTACCCAGAGATAGCATTATGTTTCACAGGTTGAGGACTCAGTCCTATAAGACCATCCTCTGCTTCAGATGCTAGTTGCTAGCCCAGGTTATTACCTGCGCTACTAACCCACTGGCTACAAACTGGAGGTTCTGATGACTCCCTCTTCGGGTCTGATTAATTTTCTAGAATGGCTCACAGAACTCAGGAAAAGCCATTTACCCACTAGATTACCAGTTTATTATAAAAGGATATTAAAGAATTTGAATCAACATCCAGGGCAATGTCATATTCAATCTCAAACCCTTCTCCTTTTCCCTGGAAATCAGGAGGGGAGACAAAGTTCCAACCCTCTTATCACACAGTTGGTTCTCTTGGCAACCAGCCCCCACCCTTGGGTGGGATCCAAAAGTCACCTTCCCTGAAGTGTTTTTAAGAACTGAGGACAAGTGTCCAAATATTATCCCATTGCTCTTATCTCAGGAAATTCCAAGGGTTTGGGGAGCTGTAATCCAGGAATTGTGGATGAAGGCCAAATTCAGATAACCAAATATACATTTTTCCTATCAATCACAATATTGCAGGTGGGATGCAGAGAACAAAAGCATTATAGTCCTTTACTACAATGACACAATTATAATGTCTCGTGCCTTGATCTGGAGTCTTGTTTCACAGTTCTGCACACCAGCTTTTAAGAGGGGGCATCACATGATAAGAACAAACAGGATAACCTGGGTTATGGAAACCAAGTCACATGGAAAAGCACTGAAGAAGCTGGAGGTGGTAGCTTGAAGAGGAGACAGGAGAAAAAGATAGGTTCGGTCAGCTAGAGGGCATTCTGAGCTTTTCTGGAGCTGTTTGCTGCAGCTGTGACTGAAACCAGGATGGGCTGAGGGGATAAGACACAGGACATCTGAAGCATCTGTTACAATAAGTAATCTTTAAGAAAACTTTAACAAGAATATTATTTTAAAACTATTTTTAACCTTAAAATTGGGTATGCAACTCCAGTGAGGCACCAGAGAAATCAAAGAAAAACTGACTGGTAAAGGGTGATAGCTAAATATTAGAAGAGCAAGAGAAAACACAAATCAGCATTTTTTCAATTCACTATTCATAGAGTTATATTTAGAGTGCAAAATACATTTGGTCAACCACTTCGTATTCAAAATCATGTGTGTGGAAATAAATTTGATCCATCTGTTTCTAAATTATTTTTTAAACCACCAACATTTTCTTTTACAAGAACTGATTTCCAAGGAGTCTTATGATATCCCCAACCTCCTGCCAAGCCTGCTCAAAGAGTCTGAAATGTGGATGTTGTACTGAACCTCCTCAATATACTGGTTTTTAAATCAAAATACACAATAAACAAGCAAAAGAATATCTGATTTATCTGTTACAATGCCATTCGTGTTGAAATGAAGCATAAAAGAAGAGAGTAAAGAAGGAGAAAGTTCTATACAGTATCTATTTTTAGTGCATATATGCTCAGATATGGTATAATGCAAATAATCAACCTACACAAGAAGCCATATGTAAGCAGTTTACGTATGAGCCACTAGTTTAAATGTGGAATGGATGACCCAGGACAAATTTATGCTTACTCTGAAGAATGACTTAAGTCATACAGGTTACCAATGGAGTTTCCCCATCTACCCCTTGGTTACTCCCTTATCTCCTTAAAGGCTTGTCTGCCTCAGTCTATCCCTTAACTATCGCTATTACTCAAGGTTTCCACCTAGGTCCTTTGCTTCTTTAGTTCACCATGCTCTTCCTGGGCAATTTAATCCTTTCTCATGGCATCACTGACCATCTAGATGCTGATGACTTTCAGACCTGTATCTTCAGTTCGACTTTCACTTTTGAGAAAGACTATTCCTGAAATCTTCCCACTTAGATAGTCAATAAGTACCTCAAAATCAACAATTCCATAAGTATTCATTTTATAACCCAGAAACTGGTTATAATCTTTGACTCCCTTTTCTTTGTCACTCCCCTCCCACCTCCAGTCCATTCTTACTCTTAAACATCTGTCTAATCTAGTTCAATCATCTTTTTCCACCACCTGAATACTGCAATACCTCCCTAACTGAACTAACTATACCCAGGATGGCTTCCTCCAAACCATTCTCCACATAACTGTCAGAAGGATCTTTCTACAAGAGAAAACTGATCATGCCTCTTTCTGCTTAAAATCCTTTAGTGGTTTCCCATGACTTTTAGAATAAAGTCTAAACTTCTCGATGTAGTTACAAAGCCCTAACTTATCCAGCTTATTAAGTCTTCAACCTCTTCTCTCTGAATTCACCCCTGGCATTCTATTGTTCAAATATTTGAGGGTTTTGTTTTCAATTTCTAAAAAATTGTCATGTTCTCTCACATATCAGGGACATTCCTGCAAAGCAGTTTCTTCTGATTAAAATCTGTTCTCCTGGGCTTCCCTGATGGCGCAGTGGTTGAGAATCTGCCTGCCAATGCAGGGGATACAGGTTCGAGCCCTGGTCTGGGAAGATCCCACATGCCACGGAGCAACTGGGCCCGTGAGCCACAACTACTGAGCCTGCGCGTCTGGAGCCTGTGCTCCGCAACAAGAGAGGCCGCGATAGTGAGAGGCCCGCGCACAGCGATGAAGAGTGGCCCCCACTTGCCACAACCAGAGAAAGCCCTCGCGCAGAAACGAAGACCCAACACAGCAAAAATAAATTAATAAATTAATAAACTCCTACCCCCAACATCTTGAAGAGTGGCCCCCACTTGCCACAACCAGAGAAAGCCCTCGCGCAGAAACGAAGACCCAACACAGCAAAAATAAATTAATAAATTTATTAAAAAAAAAAAAAAATCTGTTCTCCTCCCCAGTCCTATCCCATCCAACTTCCTTGTCTCATCAACTTTCCTGTCCCACCCATTTTCACTGGACCATGCCAGCTTAAATGTCCTTTCTTCCAGGAAGCCTTTCTGGCTCTGCCAAGGCTGTTTGATGCCCCACCACCCCTTGTGCTTCCTCTGTTACAGCCCTTATTTATCACATTGTACTGTAGCTGTTTCTTTAATTGTCAGTCTGTTTCAGTACAGTTTAAACTCCCTAGGAGGGTTAAACCCCACTTCCTAGCAGGACTCCCAATACATATTATACATGCAATAAATTATTGTTTAAATACAGGATGCATTTTAGATCCATGGTGACAGCCTTACATACGAAACAGACTATCATAGGTGCTAACTTACAAACTGCATGTGAGTATGTGTTTTCATTTAATTTTCCTCTTGTATCATCATTCATAGGAAAAATGTTTTAAGACTTATACAAATATAAAGCTTTCTTCCCTGTTGATGTGTATACACACACACACACACACACACACACACACTTTTTTTTCTGTTTTCCTATCTGAACTTGGTGCTAAACATATTAAATGAATATCCAATTACAGTACTTTGTCCTTTAATAGTTCTTTTATATACCTACTATAGTAATCATTGCCTTTTAGAGCATACTGTAAAATCCTCAAGTATTACATTTGAGACAAGAAAACTGAGAGACTGTATGAAGGTTAAGAGTTGTAGGACAGATAAAATACTAAGATTTGGAAAGAGAACTTCACTGCAGGGATATTTAATCTTTTACTCCTTAAAACTGAATAAATAAAGCATCTTTTTTTGAGAAATATTACTTAAAATGCCAAGCAAATGTTTATAGATGTTCTAAGAGAAAAGTTAACTTCTGTATTTTTCAAGTCTACAAAAAGTTATATAAAGTGGGGTAGGATTTTAAAGATACAGTTCCACTGACCTTTCTGTTACTAACAAAAACATATTTGCCATCGATGATGCGATGCCTTTAGTTAATTAAGCTATGAAAATATTACATGTTTACAGGGACCTACCTGTATGTAATGTGTAGATACCTTGTGATTTTTAGGAATATACATTTCATCTATAGCTAAAAAAGAGTATTTTGCCTCTTGTTATAGAGAATTCTGGTTAAAAGGAAATTGTTACTTTATTTTAGGTCATTTTACAATAGTTTGTTCACGATAGAGTTACTCAGATAAAATTATTTTGAAATTCACAGTGGTATGTCTACATAGTTGAAAATGCAAAAGGACTTTGAAAAAAACTTAAATTATTTTTCAGTAGAGGATCTCAAATAATATGATTGAGAAATAAGAATTTGAGGGCTTCCCTGGTGGCCCAGTGGTTGAAAGTCTGCCTGCCGATGCAGGGGACACGGGTTCGTGCCCCAGTCCGGGAAGATCCCACATGCCGCGGAGTGGCTGGGCCCGTGAGCCATGGCCGCTGGGCCTGCACGTCCCAGAGCCTGTGCTCCACAACGGGAGAGGCCACAACAGTGAAAGGTCTGTGTACCGCCAAAAAAAAAAAAAAAAAAAAAAAAAAAGAAATAAGAATTTGACTTAAACAAGAAATCCTTTAGTTTAGCAGTTTGATGAAGGTACAGAAGCTCCAAAATTGTCAAATATCCACTTATATTTGACTTCATAAGAATACATTTAAATCTAATTTTAAGTGTAGCTTTGCTTCCCAGTTTTCTTGCGTAAACTGTAGCCCCCAAAACTGGTCTTCAAAAATTATGAACTAACAATTCAAATTAGAGGTATGTTAATCGGGCTTCCCTAGTGGCGCAGTGGTTGAGAGTCTGCCTGCCGATGCAGGGAACACAGGTTCGTGCCCCGGTCCGGGAAGATCCCACATGCCGCGGAGCGGCTGGGCCTGTGAGCCATGGCCGTTGAGCTTGCGCGTCCGGAGCCTGTGCTCCGCAACGGGAGAGGCCACAATAGTGAGAGGTCCGCACACCACAAAGAAGTACATTGATCACACTTTCAGGTTGAACAATCGTGTCAAGTAATTAAATTTATGAGATATAAAGAAACATTTTAGAAATTTATATTCCATTATCTTTTTTTGGAAATGGAAACTATTCCATTTTCTCTGATGGACTGGTGCAGGTTGTAAATCAGATTTAAGTCCCTGTCAATTTTAGCAGCCAATGAAAAAAGAGAAAGCATTCTATGGAGTGGAAAGAGTACTAAATATTCCAAACTTTGGTAAGCAGCTAACTCTATTCTCACACCAATGCCTTTCAGACCTATGTCTAAAGTAGGTTTTCTCAAAATTCCCTATCATCACTATTCTAATGATTTAACCTCTGAATAATTTTCTCATGTTCACCTCAATCGTTTCCCCTACTCTTACTTATAAGGCACCTAGTTATGGGTCTTTATTTGGGGACTCTGCTAAGAATACCTTTGTGGTATCCTATATGATAAAATAGTGAGGTTTTAGTGTTCTAAATTGGTTAAAACCTAAATTATTCATACCGTAACTATTAAAGGAAAGGTTTATTAGGTCAAAATGATACAGCACACTGCTAAGAAGATAATAAGTGCTTGTTAAATAATTACTTAATTGGTAGTCCACATGACCTGAAACATCTGATAATTATTTTTTCAAAGATCTATAAAACTGATGTAAAAAGTATGATTCATAATCAGTTCTCCAGGTAATTCTATGAAAAGGAGATGGATTTTTTAAAAATTAGAATTACTGGAATGAGTGTGGCTGTTTAAACAGATGTCATCCCCCCAAAAAACCTATGCATTAAGTGAATCAATTTATTTTCCTGGAGCAAATGTGGAAAATCCAAACGCCAAAAAAGAAGAAAAACTTTACCAAAGATTGAAAATTACAACTGATAAGATGATGCAACAGTTCTTTGGCCTTCACGTAAGCTGGTTCTGTGGTAGGATAAAAAATGTTTTATAAGAGAAACCAAGTTTATAAAAAGCCAGAATACTAATGAAAACCAGACTTTTGAGGTTTTAAATGATCTGATTTTCTGTTCTTCTTTTACTGTGTTTGGAAGTAGCAGCAGAAATCATGAAATACAAATATAAAGGTAGTTTGGAATATTTCTAACCTCCATCATAAGACCATTACTGGTTGAGAGTTCTTTCTTAATAAACCAACATGATCCATCTTGTGTTTTCCTTGTCATCTCCTTCACTATTTCCACATAGAATACTTTGTACCTGGTTCTTATTGGCTGCCACTAAAATGAATCATTTTTGTGGGGGGCTCTGAGAGATAAAAATCTATTTGGTAATGAGGTTATATACCCACTTTCGTCAATTAAAAGTGGAAAGCTATAAATAATATAAAAAGAAAAACACAGCTGTGTGAATCTTGGCATAACAGGGTGAAACTATCCCTACTGTTTGCTTCTTTTCCCCACATCCCCCTTTCCAGTGCATATAAATTCATTGCTCTGGTGGTTTCAATTTGGGCCCCAGTTTTCACTAAATCTAACAGCTGAAAGAAAAACACAGCTGAAACCACTGCCTGGTGGCTTAACTCACAGCCCCAAATGATAGGCCTCCAACAGAGCCCAGCAGGTTTTCAGCAAGAAGGCTCATGAATAGAGCTCATTTTGGAAAGTGAAGAGTTTGATAATAAGTCAAAAACAGAGGCTTTACCATAGCTGCCTTAGGAGCTTTTACAAAGCCCTACTAGAATGAAACAGGGCATATTCTAGTCACCTATTGTAAGAAATACCTGATAGAGTTCTCTGGCACTTTAAACTGACTGATTCTATGTCAGAATGCTAAAACCACAAGGAAATGACAAATTTACATGCAAAATGAAGAGCTGAACTGTGCACAGCAATTTCTTTCATTTGTATTTGATTTATTCTCATTCAGTTCTGAAGGCTTATGGGTCAGTGATCATTCTTGAACTAGTAAACCTAAAGCCTTTATGGAAATTTTGTCCTTGACTTTGCCCCTCCCTGTATGGCTCAACTGTAGATTATCTCATCAATAGTTGTGATCCAAGGGTCTCTGAAAAAAATGTATTCAAACATAGTAGATACAAACATAGAGAATCAGCCAAAATGTGGTAATTTAGATTTCACTGCTGTTTTCAGTGATCTGATGGCAAATTCCTTCTGAGACTGTCAAAGATGGCACCAATGTGATTAAATCTCTAAAGCACCTCAAAAAGAGGACTACATTGCTGTTCTACGTTGCTACTCCTCTATGGAAGAGAATTAATTTTTTTTCCCACAGAGTAGTGCTAGAAAAAATTTAAAAGAATGCTGAGTGAATATATAATTATACTTAGGATAGTATCTCAGTTTTCTGCCAAAGTACTTAAGTCCATTTTTTTAAACAGAGTGGAACATATAACTGAAAGATATGCTAAGCGTTCTTAATGGTGTTATGAAAATAAAGATATGACAAACTTTTCTTATTAGAAATATTTCAGGAACCATATCGCCATAATTACACTCAAAGGGAAATTAGAAAAATTTTTAATTTTCAATACCTTAAAATTAGAAATTAGCCAGGGAGCTTTACTACGTCAGTTTTGACCCAAAGAAAGAAATATATATTTTAAGAAAACCAAACCTGTGTCTTAGAGCAGGCATGATTTGATAACTCACCTTCACTGTGCAAGGATAATTTCACTGTATATAAAATTCTGGGTTGACAGTACTTTAAATGTTACCATCTGATTCCATTGTTTTGTTGTTTTGGTCCACCTTATTGCTTTTTGAAGACTTTTTTTTTTAATTGGCTGCTTTTAAGATTTTCTCTTTTATCTTTGGCCATCAGAAGTATTGCTATCATATGGCTATACACAATTTTCCTTTTTCTCCTTTTGCTTTTCCTGTTTCTGTTTGGGGTTTGTTAAGCTTCAGTGTCATCTGGTGTTTTTTCTTTGTTTTTTAATTCTTGATCATTATCTCTCCCATGCTCTCCCTCTTCTACTTTTCGGACTCCAATTACTCTTATTTTACACATTTTTGACTGTGTCTCAAATGTTGGTTAGTCTCTGTTTTGTTTTTTCCATTTTTAAAAAATTTATTTATTTATTTATTTATTTTTGGCTGCGTTGGGTCTTCGTTGCTGCACGCAGGCTATCTCTAGTTGTGGTGAGCGGGGGGCTACTCTTCGTTGTGGTGTGTGGGCTTCTCACTGCTGTGGCTTCTCTTGTGGAGCACAGGCTCTATGTGTGTGGACTTCATTAGTTGTGGCACACGGGCTCAGGAGTTGTGGCGCACTGGCTCTACAGCACAGGTTCAGTAGTTGTGGCGCATGGGCTTAGTTGCTCTGCAGCATGTGGGATCTTCCCGGACTAGGGCTCGAATTCCCTGCATTGGCAGGCGGATTCTTAACTACTGTGCTACCAGGGAAGTCCCTCATTTGTTTTTCTCTGTGTACTTCAGTTTGGATAATTCTACTGACCTGTCTCCTGGTTCATTAACTTATTTGTATCTTCTGCTAGATCCAAAATGCCCTTAAAACAATCCATTGGATTCTTAAATTGAGATCTTGTCTGTTGAAGTTCATGAAGTGTTTCTTTTCGTGGATTCTATTTCTGTGTTAAAATTATTTATCTTTAAATCTATTTTGCTCCCTTCTATTTTCATTGAATGTATTAATCATAGTCTTAGATTATGAACTTCAATAGCAGAATCACCTGTCTTCTATATTCTCATTTTCTCTTATTATTCTCTCTTTTTTATCTAGTAATTTTTATTGAATGCTGGACATTTGTATTTTAGAGGCTCCAAGATGTTTAAAAAAATTTTTTTTAATGTTTAAAGGATTTACCTTTCTTCTTCTAGGCAGATAGAGTAGGCGACTGATCACTTAATCCAATCCAAACATAAACTAAGCTAAGGTGAGTCCAGATTTTAGTTTTGGTATGGCTCAGTTCACGTACGTTTTGCATTGGTTCTTGTCCTTTCAATTAAGAGCCTGCAGGTCTTTGTCTCTTTGGAATTTATGTTCTGTGTTTAAGAGGTTTTTGAATTACTTATTCACCAACCCTGTACAGCTTCAAAATGTCTCAAATGTTTTAAGGGGAAGACACATTGTACGTTTGAAGCCCCTCAAGTCTTTAATTGTGTTAGCCCCACATAGTTACCGAAATCTCCTCCAGCTTTTCTGTTCTCCTGCAGTTGCACTCCGCCAGGGACCAAATATGACTTGTCAGCTTCTCACTCTGAAATGTCTCTGATCTCTATAGTTTTCTTTGCTTCTGCAGGTCTTGATGCCTTGTTTTTCTAATTTTGGTAAGTGAAATCATTGGTCTGCCACGAACTGGTTCATACTACCCTAAACAAAACCTCACATTTAATATTAAGGCAGTTCCCCCTCCCAACCCCCGCCTTGTTTCCTTTCCTAGTTCTGTAACTATCCCATGTAATTTCTACCCAGGCAGTCTTTTAGTATACATTTTCTCATGGCCCAGGCTCTCAGTGGCTGTGTGCTTGGTCTTAATGTTTGGTTTCATGAAAGTTGATCTTCACCACCTAGTCATATGACCCTGAGAGCTTGTACTGTACCTTGAAATTCTAATTCTGGTCTTTAGGACTGAACTGCCTCTCAGAATCCCACTCCATCTGTTGATCATTGTTTCAGTTTGGTCTTCTGGATACAAAATTGCTGCCTCTACCACCCACTACTGACTCTACAAGTCTCTTCTTGTGCGTGTGTTGACTCTTAACAGCATTGTGGGACTACTTGCTCCAATGCCACCCTTACCTGGTTCTCTGATGTATCATACTCTGGCATTCATTGATCCCATAGTCAATTTAAATTATGTTATTCTTCTAGACCCTTGCCACAATAAATACTAGTATTGCTTCACTTAGTAATATCTGGCCACCTCTCATCCATAAACCAGTACTTATATTTTTTCAATAAAGTGGAGTGTAAATCAACTGCAAAGCTGAGAGAAAATTTAAAAGAAAAACATTTTAATGTTCAAGACTTTTTTTCCACTTTATCAATTTGGGTATGCTTTACCTACCTTTCCTAGAGTATGGGTCCTAGGACATATTTGACTGCAATTTCAACCAACTTGTATTACAATACTCAAACATGTTCTCTTGACGAACTTTAAAAAAAAGAGAATCATTCTCTCTGAATGTCTCAGAGAAGCTTCCCATAGAGAAGGGAGTACATTTTGCTTTTAAATAAAACCAAAACTGTAGCTAAGCCTTTCATAATCCAGGAAAACACAAAGGTTAGATGCAAAAATAAAGCTATCTTCACCTGAATACTTTGAATTTTACTGAGGAAACTGATGGGGACAGATGCAGCATTTGTTTCAAGCACTAGCTCAACTGGATAGAAAAATAAATGGAGAAAGAATCTGTACATGATTGAGACTTATTCTGCAATGTTATTGATATTTTCTGTGCAGAATGTGTTAGTAGCATCTCCTGAAGGAAGAAAGAATAATTTAGATGCTGCCTAGTGTGTAAAGGCTATGATATTGTACTGTTTACTTTCTTGTTTGTAGATTAAGGGAACTGAAGAGGTGAAGAATCAACCTCTAGTAATAGTAATGATGGCAACGGGAATATTGTGGTTTAATGAGGAACTTTTTCAGTGCATATGGGAAAGTGGTAATATTCATAAGGGTTAGTCCTGGTCTTTCTTGATAACTAAATATCACAACCCAACAGTTGCAATATTTCCATTGATGGACATTTAAAAAAATAAAAATCAGTCAATACATTGTCATATTCTCATCATGCTTCATAAACTTACATGGCCTCTATTTTCCAATTCAAACTTTGGTATGAAAGCATGTGGAATTCTTACAGCTATACCAGATGAGTCTCACTGCCTTAGAAAATGCCTTGGAAATATTTTTTATTCAAAAATTTGACTAGCTAACTAAATAATGATCTCTCCATATTTATTCCCACTCTTGGAATATATTTAAACCATTTGATTTTGGATATAAAGGTGTATATGAGATGTTTTATGTTTAGTAGAGATGGATGGGTGATATTTTATAAAACTGTTTAAAAATGTGAAAATATTTTTTAAAAGATTGCAAAGCATCAATAGTAGATTGATGATTTTTTAATGCTAAATCTGGTAGAAAAGGTATTAAATGAAATAAACATTTTAGCAATATAAATAAAAATTTTAGTTTTTTTTTCTTTTTAGTTCAAGTAATTCAGGAAATTAGTCTGGTCATTTTTCCAAGATTTGTCTTAAGGGATGGTTTTGAATAATTACAGTTTAAGTGTAAAGGTGTCAGCGTCCTCTGCTTTTGCAATCACTGCCTTGAGAAGGATCTGTCTGCAGAGGCACTGTCTTAGATTGCTTAATATGGGATGGATGCAATGATTTTTTCAGTTATTAATAAAAACATAAAAATTATGGAAAGTGCTTTAAGTTAATGTATTGAAAGCTTAATTCCACATACAATAAAAAGCTTAATTGGCAGGAAATTAAAGAGCCTTGAATCAATTTTCACTCAGTTTTTTGTTAATTGTGGTATGAGTCAATTTATCATATGAAGTGAGCCTACACAGCCAAGAGCCTGGTGGTGTCTTAGCATGTTGGTCAACTAGAATATAGGTGTTCCATACACAAAATTTTCTTAGATTTTAGAATTTATTTCACTTGGTTTTCTTATGGTTTCCTTAAGTAGGCTTTGATATATACTAGTTATAGCATGAAGGAAGTGGGTGACCATCTCAAGTATTTCTATAAAGAGACAATCCAATAGAGACCTTAATATGGATGGCAAAGAGGCATTTAAAAGAGGCCATTACAGTGTTCATTCCTAAACTTTCCTATGGTAGTGATTAAATCATGGTTTTCATGACTACTGCAAGGAAGAGAAGTTATGCAAACTGAGTTGATCACACTGCAGTTAAATGATGGCATGGACAAGCAGGTTCAAATGAGTGCCACTGACCACAAAAACAATTAAACAGGATATTTATAATAACATTTTGCATATGTTTTAGGTGACCAGAGTCTTGGATCCATGCTGAAGTGGTCAGAAAAAACAAGTATCAACTAAAACAAACCTATAGTCTCTGTCACAGAACGAAAAAAATACTGGGAAATCTCTTTCCTTCCTCTTGTTAGATCAGGCATACTTGGCGCTCACCCTATCAGCTAGTAGTAACATTTAGACAATGCCAAAGGAATGCCTTGATAAATGAAATAATCTAGCTGGTTTCTTTTGTGTGACTTGTCATTATACACTATGATGGTAGTTTTGTGAAATTCAATCCTACTGAATTCAAGTGAATTCTGCTGAACTGGTTTATGATTGGCCACACTACTTTCTCCTTTGACATTCCCCTCACAGTGACAAATGTGATATCACTGCAGCAACAAAGCAAGATGTTACTTTGCTGCTTCAACCTGCCATTCTGTAAACTGAGGAAAAGAAATTAGTCATTGCACATAGAGATCAGACTTGTGGTTGCCAAGGAGGAGGGGGAGAAAGAGAGGGATGGACTGGGAGTTTGGGGTTGGTAGATGCAAACTATTACATTTAGAATGGATAAACAACAAGGTCCTACTGTACATCACAGGAAACTATATCCAATCTCCTGGGATAAACCATAATGGAAAAGAATATTAAAAAAATAAGAATGTATATACGTGTACAACTGAGTCACCTTGCTATACAGCAAAGAGTGGCATAACATTGTAAATCAACTATACTTCAGTTAAAAAAAATTATGTACAAATAAAAAAGAATAAATTAGTCACTGCATTTTGGGATTAGTATTTGTTTGGTCTAACTGAAATCACAAAATATGAAGCTTTTCTTAATGAGTTCTAATATTTTCAGTAAAATAAAATGATTACATTATTATATAACAAACACGTATGATTATAATTTGTTGACAGGTGACTAAAATAGATCAAATTCCTGTCTGCTAATTAGAACAGCTCCCAGATGAGTGAACTAGAAAAGTCGTATGTTTGAATCCTAAATAAAATGTAACATGTTTCCTTTTTTTTTTGGATACTTTCCAAAACTTCAGAATAGGGAAGAAATAGAAGTTATTTTGTAATCATACAAAACAAGCTTCCCTTTACTCAGTTTCCCCCATCTTATGTAACTGTAGTACAATAATAAAATCATGAAATTGACATTGCTACAATCTGTGTTTATAGTTCTATGCCACTTTTCATGTGTAGATTCCTACCACTGCAGCTGAAAGACAGACTTATTCCATGACCATAAACATCTCCCTCTTGCTAGAGCTTTATGGTGATCCTCACCCCTTTCTCTCCCATGATCCCCAATCCCTAGCAACCACTAATCTGTTCTCCATCTCTATAATTCTGTCATTCAAGAATGTTATATAAATTGAATCATACAGTGCGTGACCTTTTGAAATTGATCTTTTTTCACTCCACATATTGCCCTTGTATATAATTAGGTCATTTCGATTTTTTATCCACTGTGCCAATCTCTATCTTTTAATTAGTATATTTAGGTCAGTTAAATTTTATGTAGTTATTCATTGAGTTAGGGCTTGGTTTTTGTTTTCTGTTTTCTCTGGTTTTGGATTCTTTTTTTTTTTATATCTCCCTGTAGTTTGCTTGAACATTTTTTATAATTCCATTTTGATTTACCTACAGTGATTTCTGAGTGTACACCTTTGTACAGATTTTTTAGTGATTGCTCTACTGCATGTAAATAATTTATCACAGTCTCTTCAGTTTTAGTGATGAATACAAACTATTTCTCTTTAAGTCTCTACTTTCTCTCATTTAAAATATTTTCTTAAGTATTTTCTCTACATACACTGAGAGCCATATCAGGTAATGTTAAAATTATTCCATCAATTGTCAAACGTAATGTAGAAAACTCAGGAGGAGAAATAAGGTGTCATTTATCTCAGGCTGCCTCATTACAACTAGATGGTTGTGAAAGTGCCACCTTCTCATTTGGCTTTCTCAAACAGGAAGGAAGAAGAGCAGTTAATGCCTAAAAGTTTTCAGTATTTTAGAAAGTAGGTGTCCCTTTCCTGGTCCTTTGGTTAGAAAGTAGGCTTTCTTGACTGTTTTGTTTGTTTGTTTTTGTCTGTTACTATTAGCGTTTCTAGACTGCCAGCTTCTCCAGCATCTAATCCAGGATATGAGTCAAAAGGAGACCTAGGGAATTGCTGCTATGTTGTTCCTTAGGTTCAAAGTCCCTGGTTGGTCTGTTTCCTTCTCTCTGCCTTTTAGAGACTCCTTATGTTTGTTTTATATATAATGCCCAAGATTTTAAGTTATACTTAGCAGTCTAGAGATTTACACCTTTATTGAGTTTATAATTTCCATGATTAAACTTATATTTCTAATTTTTTCTTTTTATATCCATCTGTTCTTGTTTCGATTTAGCCTAATCTTGTTTCAACACTTTTGATGTTTAAGAAATAGATATACTTTCTTCTTTCTCTCTTTGTGGGTACCAAATATATTCATTTTAAGGACATTTTCAAATTGCTCTGAAGTTTTCATTTCATCTGGAAGTAATTCATCTTCCAGTTGCTTTTTTGGCAGTCATTCTTAAATGTGTCTTTTCTTCTTGTGTTTTGTGATTTTAATTTTCAATTCATCATGAGTGAAAATTCCCCCCACCCTCTGTGTTCACCTTTCCTTGTTAATGTTCTTGAGTCTTTCCCCACTGAACACTACAAATTTTTAATCTGGAATCAGGTCTTAATTTGGACCTTAAGACTCTTGTTCCATGGTGAAATTAGAAATAGAGCAGATAAAGTCACTGAGCCCATAGTGGTTTGTCCCAAGTTGTCTGCTTTCTTGTCTCCCTGGATACATAGATCAGTGCTTTTTCTCAGCACAGGTGAGAGAGCCCTGCTTCTGGTTCCAATCAACAAGCCTGGCTTTTGTCCCTTCCTTCACATGAAGTCAATCTCTTTTCTCAAGGGTAAAGAACTCTGAGCTGTCTCTGCCTCCTCCTAGATCTAAAAAGTTTTTCAGGGCTTCCCTGGTGGTGCAGTGGATAAGAATCTGCCTGCCAACGCAGGGGAAACAGGTTCGATCCCTGGTCTGGGAAGATCCCACATGCTGTGGAGCAACTAAGCCTCTGTGCCAGAACTACTGAGCCCGCATGCCACAACTACTGAAGAAGGCGTGCCTAGAGCCCGTGCTCCACAACAAGAGAAGCCCGTGCAATGAGAAGCCCACGCACCGCAACAAAGAGTAGCCCTCACTCGCCAAAACTAAAGAAAGCCCGTGCACAGCAATGAAGACCCAACTCAAAAAAAAAAAATTTTTTTTTAAAGTCTTTCAGGCCCATGGTTTCTTACCTGCTTGTTGCATTTTTCTATTCTTATATTTAGAGTCCACAGAGATGTTTGACTAATTCTGAACTGTGACTGCATCATTTTAGTTATCTCTTTTTATATTTAATCTGTTATTGTTATTGCTTTTGAGCCCAGAAGTCTTCAAAGCATAAACTTAAAACAGTCTTTATATTGGAAGGACTCTTTAAACTGACTTTTCCCTTCACACCCTCTATTATCTAAATTCATCAAAAGTCTGTATCTTTTGGTTTTACTCTAAGAAATTTTATCTCTTTTTACCAAAGCATTCTATATATGGGTCAATGCTCTTCTGCAGCCAATATCCTGAGTAAATTATGCATTTCCATGGTTTTAGTTATTGTCTGAGGCTGGTATCTATAAAAGAATATATTAAATTTGACTTTATCCATCACTTCAAAAAATTTTTTCTTATGATATATATTATTCTTGACCTAGATATATATCTGTTGTATTCTCAACCTCTAAAAACTAACAGAACAAAGACATATATCCTTGTTTTTCCTCCAAGATTCTCTTTTGGTTTTTTGTTTGTTTGTTTTTTAGTATATATGATCCCATTTTTTTTACATTAATTTTTATTAGAGTGTAGTTGATTTACAATGTTGTGTTAGTTTCTGCTGCACAGCAAAGTGAATCAGTTATACATATACATGTATCTACTCTTCTTTAGATTCTTTTCCCATATAGGTATTACAGAGTATTGAGTAGAGTTCCCTGTGCTATACAGTAGGTTCTTCCTAGTTATCTATTTTATATATAGTACTATGTATATGTCAATCCCAATCTCCCAATTTATCCCTCCCCCACTTCCCCCTTGGTAACCATAAGTTTGTTTTCAACACCTGTGACTCTCTGTTTTGTAAATAAGTTCATTTGTACCATTTTTTTAGATTCCACACACAAGTGATATATATTTGTCTTTCTCTGTCTGACTTACTTCACTCAGTATGACAATCTCTAGGTCAACAACTTAGGTGATATTTATAAGAATTTGAGTGTCTGTACCATTGCCTTAGTAATGACCTAATAAATTGCTTTAAAGAAATAGAAGGTATGGCCTCTACCTTAACAAGTTTTGAAACCAAACACTTATTTGTTAAAACTATTTAGCACCTAGTATGAGTAAGTAATTATGCTATAATTTTATTTTGTATTTTATTTTGTAGACAAGCAGCAAACAGAGGGTCTGTTTTATGAAATGTAGGCACTAGGTATATTTATTTGACAAGCTGTTATGTGTCAGCCATGCTACTGTGCTAAGAGCTGTGGAAGAATCAAGTGTGGAGACTAATCTCTGTTCCTTTATAGGTTATTTGAGGTGATGAAACACTAATGACCATAGTTTAAGGTATAATGATGAATACAATGCTACAGGTATAGAGTAAGTGCTGTGAGTACTGGGTGAAGGAGATGACTTCCAGTTGGGAATAGGGGAGGCATAATTGGGAAAGATTTCCCAGAAGAGATGCCATCTGAAGAGAACTTTGAGGGATGGTAGTATTTGGTTTGAGGGAAGGAGCATTCTGGATATGAAGAACAAACACACAAAAGCAGCAAACTGGAGGATATGTAAAATCAAAAAGGTACTATCAGTATTTTTTAAATATATTTTGGTCGCTCTCTTTCCATATCTAATCAATAAATAAACCAAGAGCTGTTATTATCATTGGTCTTGTTTGAAAATCATTTCACTCCTCTTTTTCTCCACTAACATATCCTAGCTTGCATCAACTTTTAACAATTTTAACTGAAGTTTAAAATATTCTCTTCATTTCCTTAACCATACCTTTTTTCTCTATATCTTTAATTAGCCCCGTATAAAATATCTTAAATTATATTTTTTTCATGAACTTCTTTTTAGTTACATTACTTACTTTCTAATAATGACTATCTGGTGTTCTTCAAATCACATACAGAATCCTGACAATAATAACAAAAATATTTTCATGGGATAATTTTTGTGTTTAGTACTTTTATTTTTTTTCCTTTTAAGTTTTTTTTATTGATGGACAGTTTTTTAAGATGAGTTTTAGATTTACAGAAAAATTGAACAGAGGTCCCCTATTATTGTATTAACACCTTACATTAGTCATTAAGGTATAACATTACTACAATTAATGACCCAATATTGATATATTATTATTAACTGAAGTTCATAGTTTATTTAGATTTCCTTCATTTTTAACCCAATGCCCTTTCTCGGTTTTAGGTTCTCATCCAGGATACACCATTACATTTAGTTATCATGTCTCCTTAGGCTCTTCTTGGCTATGACAGTTTCTCAGACTTTCCTTTTTTGATGACTATATTAGTCAGGGTTTTCCAGAGAAACAGAAACAATAGAATATATAAAAAGAGATTTACTATAAGGGGTTGGCTTATATGATTACAAAGGCTGAGAAGTCCCATAATCTGTCATCTGCAAGCTAGAGTCCCAGAAAGCCAATGGTATATAGCTTCAGTCCAAATCTGATGGCCTGAGAAATAGGGGGTGCAATGGTGTAAGTTCTGGCTCAAGTCCAAAGGCCCAATGGACTTGAACCACAATTTACACCATCAGCCTCCCTGGTTCTTAGGTTTTCAGATTTGGATTTATTGTTCTTTTCCTTCTAGCTCTGTAAGTTGTAAAGTTAGGCTGCTGATTTGAAATCTTGCTTGACTTTTAATGTGAGCAGTTACAGCTATACATTTTTCTCTTAGCACTGCTATCACTGTGACCCTTAAGTTTTGGTATGTTGTGTTTATGACTTCTTTGATTCACTGGTTGTTTAAGAGTGTGTTGTTTAATTTCCACAAATTTGTGAATTTCCCAGTTTTATCTGTTACTGATTTCTAACTTCATCTCATTGTGGTTGGAGAAGTCACTTTAGGATACCTTTTAAAATCTATTAAGGCTTAATTTGCAGGCAGCGCATCTAAAGGAGGGCCTCTGGAGTGTGGAGTTCTGGAGTTTGGAAGTACCCAGTGTTCTGCCTATGCCTCTGGATGGTCTCAAGCTCAGCATTGCATCTCCTCATTCAGTTGTCTCACTATACCCACTGGTGTTGAAGGCCCACGCTGATTTCCACAGTGCAGTGTTAACCATGGCAAGATGTGGCCGAATTGGTCTGCTAATGACACCCTGTCCTCATGTGTCAAGGTCCTGAATGCTCTTTCGGCTACCTTGTGCATTTGTGGATTCTTTGGAGACACCTCATAGCTGCCGTGTGGATGACGGGCTCTTGGTGCTCCAGCCAGCCGTCAGGGCTGTGCCTCTGAGGTGGGAGAGCCAAGGTCAGGACAATGGTCCACCAGAGACCTCCTAGCTCCATGTAATATTAAACGGCGAAAATCTCCCAGAGATCTCCATCTCAGCGCCAAGACCCAGCTCCACTCAATGACCAGCAAGCTATAGTGCCGGACACCCTATGCTAAACAACTAACAAAACAGGTACACAACCCCACCCATTAGCAGAGAGGCTGCCTAAAATCATAATAAGTCCACAGACACCCCAAAACACACCACCAGACGTGGACCTGCCCACCAGAAAGGCAAGATCCAGCCTCATCCACCAGAATACAGGCACTGGTCCCCTCCACCAGGAAGCCTACAAAATCCACTGAACCAACCTTAGCCACTGGGGACAGACACCAAAAACAACGGGAACTATGAACCTGCAGCCTGCAAAAAGGAGACCCCAAACACAGTAAGATAAGCAAAATGAGAAGACAGAAAAACACACAGCAGATGAAGGAGCAAAATAAAAACCCACCAGACCTAACAAATGATGAGGAAATAGGCTGTCTACCTGAAAAAGAATTCAGAATAATGATAGTAAAGATGATCCAAAATCTTGGAAATAGAATGGAGAAAATACAAGAAAAGTTTAACAAGGACTCAGAAGAACTAAAGAGCAAACAAACAGTCATGAACAACACAATAAATGAAATGAAAAAGTTCTCTAGAAGGGATCAATAGAAGAATAACTGAGGCAGAAAAATGGATAAGTGACCTGGAAGATAAAAGAGTGGAAATAACTACTGCAGAGCAGAATAAAGAAAAAAGAATGAAAAGAATTGAAGACAGTCTCAGAGACCTCTGGGACAATATTAAATGCACCAACATTCGAATTATAGGGGTCCCAGAAGAAGAGAAAAAGAAAGGGACTGAGAAAATATTTGAAGAGATTATAGTTGAAAATGTCCCTAACATGGGAAAGGAAATAGCCACCCAAGTCCAGGAAGAACAGAGCATCCCTTACAGGATAAATCCAAGGAGAAACATATCAAGACACATATTAATCAAACTATCAAAAATTAAATACAAAGAAAAAATATTAAAAGCAGCAAGGGACAAATAACACACAAGGGAATCCCCATAAGGTTAACAGCTGACCTTTCAGCAGAAAATGTGCAGGCCAGAAGGGAGTGGCAGGACATATTTAAAGTGATGAAAGGGAAAAAGATTACCAAGATTACTCTACCCAGCGAGGATCTGATTCAGATTTGATGGAGAATTAAAACCTTCACAGACAAGCAAAAGCTAAGAGAATTCAGCACCACCGAACCAGCTTTACAACAAATGCTAAAGGAACTTCTCTAGGCAGGAGACACAAGGGAAGGAAAAGACCTACAATAACAAACCCAAAACAGTTAAGAAAATGGGAATAGGAACATACATATCAATAATTACCTTAAATGTAAATGGATTAAATACTCCAACCAAAAGACACAGACTGGCTGAATGGATACAAAAACAACACCTGGGCTTCCCTGGTGGCGCAGTGGTTGAGAGTCCGCCTGCCGATGCAGGGGACACGGGTTCATGCCCTGGTCCGGGAAAATCCCACATGCCGCGGAGCGGCTAGGCCCGTGAGCCATGGCTGCTGAGCCTGCGTGTCCATAGCCTGTGCTCCACAATTGGAGAACACACAACAGTGAGAGGCCCGTGCACTGCAAAAAACAAAAAAACAAGACCTGTGTATATGCTGTCTACAAGAGACCCACTTCAGACCGAGGGACACAGACAGACTGAAAGTGAGGGGATAGAAAAATATATTCCATGCTAATAGAAATCAAAAGAAAGCTGGAGTAGCAATCCTCATATCAGACAAAATAGACTTTAAAACAAAGACTATTAGAAGAGACAAAGAAGGACACTACATAATGATCAAGGGATCAATCCAAGAAGATATAACAACTGTAAATATTTATGCACCCAACATAGGAGCACCTCAATACATAAGGCAAATACTAACAGCCATAAAAGGGGAAATCGACAGTAACACAGTCATAGTAGGGGACTTTAACACTCCATTTTCACCACTGGACAGATCATCCAAAATGGAGATAAATAAGGAAACACAAACTTTGAATGATACATTAAACAAGATGGACTTAATTGATACTTATAGGACATTCCATCCAAAAACAACAGAATATACTTTCTTCTCAAGTGCTCATGGAACATTCTTCAGGATAGATCATATCTTGGGTCACAAAGCAAGCCTTGGTAAATTTAAGAAAACTGAAATCATATCAAGTATCTCTTCTGACCACAACGCTACGAGACTACATATCAATTACAGGAAAAAATCGGTAAAAAATACAAACACGTGGAGGCTAAACAATACACTACTTAATAACCAAGAGATCACTGAAGAAATCAAAGAGGAAATCAAAAAATACCTAGAAACAAATGACAATGGAGACACAATGACCCAAAACCTATGGGATGCAGCAAAAGCAGTTCTAAGAGGGAAGTTTATAGCAATACAATCCTACCTTAAGAAACAATAAATATCTCAAATAAACAACCTAACCTTAACCTAAAGCAATTAGAGAAAGAACAACAAAAGACCCCCAAAGTTAGCAGAAGGAAAGAAATTATAAAGATCAGATCAGAAATAAATGAAAAAGAAATGAAGGAAACAACAGCAAAGATCAATAAAACTAAAAGGTGGTTCTTTGAGAAGATAAAAAAAATTGATAAACCATTAGCCAGAGTCATCAAGAAAAAAAGGGAGAAGACTCAAGTCAACAGAATTAGAAATGAAAAAGGACAAGTAACAACTGACACTGCAGAAATACAAAGGATCATGAGAGATTACTACAAGCAAACTATATGCCAAAAAATGGACAATCTGGAAGAAATGGACAAATTCTTAGAAATGCACAACCTTCCGAGACTGAACCAGGAAGAAATAGAAAATATGAACAGACCAATCACAAGCACTGAAATTGAAACTGTGATTAAAAATCTTCTAACAAACAAAAGCCCAAGACCATATGGCTTCACAGGCAAATTCTATCAAACATTTAGAGAAGAGCTAACACCTATCCTTCTCAAACTCTTCCAAAATATAGCAGAGGGAGGAACACTCCCAAACTCATTCTACGAGGCCACCATCACCTTGATACCAAAACCAGACAAGGATGTCACAAAGAAAGAAAACTACAGGCCAATATCACTGATGAACATAGATGCAAACATCCTCAACAAAATACTAGCAAACAGAATGCAACAGCACATTAAAAGAGACATACACCATGATCAAGTGGAGTTTATCCCAGGAATGCAAGAATTCTTCAATATACGCAAATCAATCAATGTGATACACCATATTAACAAATTGAAGGAGAAAAAGCATACGATCATCTCAGTAGATGCAGAAAAAGCTTTCGAAAAAATTCAACACCCATTTATGATAAAAACCCTCCAGAAAGTAGGCATAGAGGGAACTTTCCTCAACATAATAAAGGCCATATATGACAAACCCACAGCAAACATCATCCTCAATGGTGAAAAACTGAAAGCATTTCCACTAAGATCAGGAAGAAGACAAGGTTGACACTCTAATCACTATTATTCAACATAGTTTTGGAAGTTTTAGCCACAGCAATCAGAGAAGAAAAAGAAATAAAAGGAATCCAAATTGGAAAAAAAGAAGTAAAGCTGCCACTGTTTGCAGATGACATGATACTACACACAGAGAATCCTAAGGATGCTGCCAGAAAACTACTAGAGCTAATCAATGAATTTGGTAAAGTAGCAGGACACAAAATTTAATGCACAGAAATCTCTGGCATTCCTATATACTAATGATGAAAAATCTGAAAGTGAAATCAAGAAAACACTCCCATTTACCATTGCAACAAAAAGAATAAAATATCTAGGAATAAACCTACCTAAGGAGACAAAAGACCTGTATGCAGAAAATTATAAGACACTGATGAAAGAAATTAAAGATGATACAAACAGATGGAGAGATATACCATGTTCTTGGATTGGAAGAATCAACATTGTGAAAATGACTCTACTTCCCAAAGCAATCTATAGATTCAATGCAATCCCTATCAAACTACCACTGGCATTTTTCACAGAACTAGAACAAAAAATTTCACAATTTGTATGGAAACACAAAAGACCCCGAATAGCCAAAGCAATCTTGAGAAAGAAAAACTTATCTGGAAGAATCAGGCTCCTGGACTTCAGACTATACTACAAAGCTACAGTAATCAAAACAGTATGGTACTGGCACAAAAACAGAAATATAGATCAGTGGAACAGCATAGAAGGCCCAGAGATAAACCCACTCATATATGGTCACCTTATCTTTGATAAAGGAGGCAAGAATATACCATGGAGAAAAGACAGTCTCTTCAATAAGTGGTGCTGGGAAACCTGGACAGCTACATGTAAAAGAAAGAAATTAGAACACTCCGTAACACCATACACAAAAGTAAACTCAAAATGGGTTAAAGACCTAAATGTAAGGCCAGAAACTATCAAACTCTTAGAGAAAAACATAGGCAGAACACTCTATGACATAAATCACAGCAAGATCCTTTTTGACCCACCTCCTAGAGAAATGGAGATAAAAACAAAAATAAACAAATGGGACCTAATGAAACTTCAAAGCTTTTGCACAGCAAAGGAAACCATAAACAAGACCAAAAGACAGCCCTCAGAATGGGAGAAAATATTTGCAAATGAATCAACTGACAAAGGATTAATCTCTAAAATTTACAGGCAGCTCATGCAGCTCAATAACAAAAAAATAAACATCAACCCAATTCAAAAATGGGCAGAAGACCTAAATAGACATTTCTCCAAAGAAGATATACAGATTGCCAACAAACACATGAAAGAATGCTCAACATCACTAATCATTAGCAAAATGCAAATCAAAACTACAATGCAATATCATCTCACAACAGTCAGAATGGGCATCATTAAAAAATCTACAAACAATAAATGCTGGAGATATTGTGGAGAAAAGGGAACCCTCATACACTGTTGGTGGGAATGTAAATTGATACAGCCACTATGCAGAACAGTATGGAGGTTCCTTAAGAAACTTAAAGCAGAACTACCATATGACCCATCAATCCCACTACTGGGCATATACCCTGAGAAAACCATAATTCAAAAAGAGTCATGTACCACAATGTTCATTGCAGCTCTATTTACAATAGCCAGGACATGGAAGCAACCTATGTGTCCATCAACAGATGAATGGATAAAGAAGATGTAGCACATATATACAGTGGAATATTACTCAGCCATAAAAAGAAATGAAATTGAATTATTTGTAGTGAGGTGGATGGACCTACAGTCTGTCATACAGAGTGAATAAGTAAGTCAGAAAGTGAAAAACAAATACTGTATGCTTACACATATATATGGAATCTAAAAAAAAAAAAAAGAAAAGAAAAAGGGGTCATGAAGAGCCTAGGGGGAAGACAGGAATAAAGACACAGACCTACTAGAGAATGGACTTGAGGACATGGGGAGTGGAAAGGGTAAGCTGGGACAAAGTGAGAGAGTGGTAATATATATATAGACATATACACACTATCAAATGTAAAATAGATAGCTAGTGGGAAGCAGTCGCATAGCACAGGGAGATTAGCTCTGTGCTTTGTGACCAGCTAGAAAGGTTGGATAGGTAGGGTGAGAGGGAGGGAGACGCAAGAGGGAGGAGATATGGGGATATATGTATATGTATAACTGATTCACTTCGTTATAAAGCAAGAACTAACACACCATTGTAAAGCAATTATACTCCAATAAAAATGTTAAAAAAAAAAAAAAGACTTAATTTGTGGCCTTACATATGGTCTCTCCTGGAAAAAGTTCCCATGTACATTTGAGAAGACTATGTGTGCAACTGTAATTGGTAGAATCTTCTATATATGTCTATTAGATATATATATATTTGATTTATTAAGTTTTTAAGTGTTCTGTTTCCCTGCTTATCTTCTTTCTGGTTGCTCTACCCATTATTGAGTGTGGGGTATTGAAGTCTCCAACTATTACTGCAGAACAGTTTATTTTTCTGTTCAGTTCTGTTAGTTTTGCCTCAGATACTTTGATGGTCTGTTGTTAGGTAGAGAAATGTTTATAATTTTTATATATCTTCTTTCTGTATTGAAACTTTTCTTAATATATGTCTTCTTTGTCTCATAACTTTTTTTGATTTGAAGTCTATTTTGTCTGATATTAGTATAGTCACCCTGCTCTCTTTTGGTTTCTATTTGCATAGAATTGTTTTTTCTATCCTTTGACTTTTACCCTATTTGTATATTTGGATCTAAAGTGAGTTTCTTGTAGGTAGTACAGATTGGATCATATGTTCTTATCCATTTTGCTAATCTTGGTCTTTTGAAGATTTTAATCTGTTTACATTTAAAGTAACTAATAAGACTTCCTTCTGTCATTTTGCTATTTGTTTCCTATATGACTTATAGCTTTTTTGTCCCTCATTTCCTGAATTCCTGTCTTCCTTTATGCTTACTTTTTAAAAATATGTATTTATTTATTTTATTTTTGGCTGTGTCATGTCTTAGTTGCCACACACAGGATCTTTCATTGTGGCATGCAGGCTTCTCTCTAGTTGTGGCACCCGGGCTCTCTAGTTGTGGCTTGTGTGCTTAGTAGTTGTGGTGCACAGGCTTAGTTGCCCCATGGTATGTGAGATCTTAGTTCCCCGATCTGGGATGTACCTGCATCCCCTGCATTGGAAGGCGGATTCTTCACCACTGGACCACCAGGGAAGCCCCATGTTTAGTTAATTTTTTGTAGTGAATTGTTTAAATTTCTTTCTCATTTCTTTTTGTGTACATTCTATAGCTGTTTTCTATGTAGCTACAATGGGGATTACACTTAAAACCCTAAAGTTATAACACTTTAATTTGAATTTATACTAGTTTAACTTCAATAACATACAAACACTCTTCTTTTACACCTCTGTCCCAACCCCTTATGGTTATTTATATCACAAAATTACATCCTTATACATTATGTACCCAAAAACATAAATTAATAATTCTTTAAATTCACTAGCCTCTTAAATTATGTAGAGAACAAAATGCAGAGTTACAAACCAAAGTTACAATTATACTTGCTTTCAGACATTCTTTCATGAATGTCTCGTTCAGTATTTAAACCATGGCATCAATCTCTCAGCTGTGGGACTAACCTAAAAGTGAGGAACGGTCAACTGGGTCTAGAAGCCAAGAGGCAGAATCCATGCAAAGTAGGTGAGGAGGTAGGAAAGAAGCCCAGCCCAGAACGTCCTCGCTCTGTGGAAGGGGAGTATGTGAGCACCTCTTCCTCCTCTCTCCCCTTCCTTACAACTGTTTTTTTACACAGACTATGTGGAAGTTGCCCTAGAAGTGTTACAAGAAATATTTCTGATAAAGTTACTGATTCTTTCCAGGGGCATATAGAAAAGAGGGTGCCTCTTTAGAGTCAGTGATTGGGCTGAACGGAAAAATAGGTTTGTTCTGCTTACTGGCAAACTTAAGGAAAATTGACAGAGGCTACAGTTAATAAACAGTGCTGCAAAATCCATGAGGAGAGGAGGTTGTTTACGCCTTAGCACTGTGAGGTTGATGATGCCAACAGTTGTTCTAGGAGGCATTTCTCTGGTCCCCCTTCCGGACTGCTGGAGTTGGGCAATTTGGAATTTCAGGAGGGATGCTTTTTTATTGCCTTTTTTAAACCTGTGGGAGAGGGTTATCTCAGAAGGAAACTATTTCTTTCTGCCTCCCACTGCCCTCTCAGCCACTAGACTAAGCCACGGATATTGTATAAGCATAAGGCAATTATTAAATCAGTCTGTTCCATGTTATTGAAAATTTAATGTGCATATTACAAGGAAAAATATCAACTTTCTAATAATTACACCTACTTCTCTTGCAGAAATAGATGACAAGAGAGCGACCAACACACAAGCAGAAGTAAGTTTTGTTATACTCTGTATAAATGTGTCCAACCAACTAAAAACGCTACCAGTTTGATTTGATGTGATATAAAATATGGTATCAATATAACTGTGTTGTAATAACTATTTAATTTGCTTTCCCCTACTGAACAAACAGTAAAATGGTGTCATAAAATCTCCACCTCTAGGTTACCCTTGATTCTCCACCTATGAAATACTAACCCCTGGAAAAACTTCTAAAATAAACTACTGATTTTAAAGGCAAGATATGGTATTGATAATTTCAATTTAGTGACTGGTTGTGTACCATCACAGGTTGGGACAGCCAATGTTGGAACCCTGGAACAAGAAGGTGGGGGACAGACACCTCTTAAGGGTCCTCTGTTGTGTGGAGCCAAGAGCAGATCCTGAGGCCACTCTCCACATACACACGTAGGAGTTCAGACTGAAAATATGAACCAGGGACAGGGGGGCTAGGGGAGCTGATAACATAGCATACACAGAATACAAGAAAACGAGCAAACTTGTGCCCAGAAATGGAAAATATATTGAGTAGGAATCATGCAGACTTGATACTCAATTCCCATGGCCACATGAGTAGGCATCTAGCAAAACTCAGTGGAAAATCTAGAAAGAACAAAATACCAGAAAGTCTCTCTCAAGACTCTTCTAAAAATTTAATGAGATTGTAAATGTGAAATGCTTTGAAAACTAAACTCTTACATAAATATTTTTATTAGTTAATAAGTTTTACCACTGTTACTAAACAAACCAACTTTTCTGGAGAATTAATTTTCTACTTAATCTGTGAATATGTATATGGAAATAAACATATAAGAAAACCTGGAAGTGAGTGCTTCTTAAAATCAACCAAATGTGACAGAATACAGCAGAGGTACAACAGAAGGCTCAATCATCCACACATGTATACTAATGTAGAGTTGCCCTGCCTGCATCTGTGCATAATAGACTAGTATCAAAACACTCTATTTTGCAGAAATTTGCTTGTACCATTTGCTTTTATTGATATGGATTTGGTAACTATTTGGTTGAATTTTTTACTTTTTAATAGGTTGTTTTTGCATCAGCTAAATACCAACATCTTGATGACTCCTTTGAGGGCAATTAAGCTTTAGTATGTATGAGTAAAGATGCCTCAAGCTCTATTTACAACTTCGTGAAACAGTTTCTAGTTTTCTTCAGACTCTGTACATATGTTCTTTCTAACATGCATGGAAAGCCTAGAACAATCCTCAAAAAGTATCTTGTAACTATTTATACTTGAACTTTTCAAAGCAAAAATAATTGCTAAAACTCCTGCCTTTGACACACTGAAATATAAGTAGACACACCATTAAAAAGGAGTCTTTGACATAATCTGATCAAGGTGTAGACCATATATATATATAATTTATTATAATAAGTAATGCCTTATACATATAAAAATATCTATTTCTATCTAAACTTTAAATATTATTATTGTGGTTCTGACCCTGAAATATGTTCCTCTGTTCCAATTTGTATCATTTTTAGTGCAAAAATTTCTGCCTCAATAAATTAATTCTGATCCAGTGTGCTTAAGAGTGTTAAGCAGCAGTTTTTTTAGGAAAGAGCTTTTGAACATGTAAAAGAATATTACCTCAACATTGTAATTCCAAGTAAATGGAGCTATTACATTGAACATCTCAATTCCATAGGATTATAGACTGATATTACTTAGCAAGGACTCTCATTAACCCTCCAGAACCACTGACAATCCTATGAACAGATATAATTATACCATGGACATAGCTTTTGGAGTATATTTTGTCCTGGGACTTATGCTTTTCTCTAAAATGGAAAGGATTAGTACTATCTCTTTCTTTCTTTCTTTTTAAAATAAACTAATGTTACTAGGTGTTTATTTCCCTCAAAGGGCTGATGACATTGTACTTTTTATCCAAATATAAGACTTATTACTTTTTTCTCTCTATCCACAGAATGCATCCCCTAAGCAAAGGAAGCAGAGCGTGTACACACCACCCGCCATGAAAGGTACTGTTCATGTACTGTTTCCAGTTGTTGTGAATGCTGAGTTCATGGATGGCAGGCAGGCTGTTCTCAGGCGCCTTATACCTGCTTATAAGCTAGATCTATCTTACTGAAAGTAACATTACTGACTTTCAGTAACATATGTTATTTAAAACCTAGTTTCATCAAGAGATAAATAGGTGAAGAAGGGACAACTAGCGATGTCTCAAAATCTCAGTCTGGAAATTCAGATTTTCCAAAATACTGACAAAAGTTTTCTTTTACCCTTCCTCACATGTTTTCCCTGAAGAGATTTTTCTAGAATCCCTAATTACTCTTGCAAGTGTTGGCAGATGATTATCTTTTTTTCCTTGGCTTAAGCAAAGTATGTCTTGAATTTCAGACAGATACAGATACAGTAAAGTGTTGCTTCACTGCCCTGTGTCAGGAGCAGTTCTAAGAAACCCAGTCAAACAGCTATTAGCTGTACATGTAACAGCTGTTGAAATAGCAACTAAGAATGCTAGCTCAGATTCTGGTGTTCTCCCAGAATTTCCACCCCTCCCCCACCAAATTAGAACTGCTAGAAGAACATCTAAGTGTATCAGAATTTTGACCAACATCAATTCCAGGGAAGGTTTCTTTTATTTCTCACACAACAGTATTCCTGACATGAGGCAGAGTGTGTCCAATCCAGTAGCTCGTGTTCCAGCCTGGCACTTGGGCTGCTGGCCCAGTGACTCATCATGCTGTCATACAGCTCGGTTTCAACTACAGGAGAGGCCAGCTGAACAGCTTCCTCTGAAGTCTAGAGAGATGTCTAAATTGGGAGTGAAATTTTCCACGCTGTATCCTCTCTAGATTTGGGGCTTTTCTCTGAAAGAGAGGTGGGACATAAAGGGACACATTAATAGCTACTTTCCATAAACTTCTGTCCTGTGCAGCTATAAAATACAATGTTTGCTTGTTCATAAGACTGCAGTAAATAATGCAGTCATCAGCATTTTAGTTAATTCCAGGGTAATTATTGAGGCTATCAGGCATCCCTTTCTCAAGATCAGTGTAATCATTTTTGAAGATATTTCCCCTATTGTAAGTCATCTTGTACTTTTAAGACACATCAGTTTTGGCATGAATGGGTCCCAAAGAAAGATATATGTTCACTCATTTAATAATTTCCTCTGTTCTATTTTGGGTTAGCTTAACTAAATAAAGACTGTTCTCATGTCCTTAGAGAATAACAGCATTATTTTTAAAGGAAAAATCTTAAAATCAAGGCCCCAAAGGCTCATGGTTTTTATACTTAGCTCTCAAATATAAGAATGTGGGATGCTAACATTTAGGGAAGTTAGTCATATTGTACATTTTTACCCATAACCTTACTACTGTTGAGCCCTCCAATATGGTCATTCAATGATAATCATTTTCGGTCATGAGTTAAAGGCTTGAGAAAACACAGTAATTCTTTCATGAGGCTATTCGGGTATAATTACAAGCCACTTAGGTCCTCATTTATTACCTGTAAATACTTAGCAAAGTCGCCTGCTACTGATTAAAGAGAAAAGAGAGCTAAATCCACATATTTTATTCAGTCTACCTGTCCCTTAGAGCTAAAAATGAATATTTTGGGACAAAATTAAGCAATGGTAACATATGGTGCATTGTAAGCACATTAAGAAACTTCAATCATAAAAAAGATGAATTAGAAAGGAAATGTTATTGAAATGCAAAATCAATAATAACAACTGCTCTGAAATGTATAATTCTTCAGACTTCAGTGGAACATGCAATTATTGAATGTAAAAAATGTTTGCTAGAAGAGCAAAGTAGCACCAGATATGATTAATAGTTCTGAAAGAAATCACTCTGACCAAATGGCCAACTAGAGCTTCATGAATGACCCAGTGAGTAGCTGATTAGTAAAACAAAAGAAAACAAACTAGCTAGACACCTTCCTTCTTCTCTTGTATTAGGTAGTGAGGAGTTACTGGATATAGAGGCCTATACCCAGGAGAGAGATGCTACATTCTGCCTACGCCATTTCAATAGATGCCCAGACAGACTAGTCTCCCAGCTCCTACATTCATTTATTTTTCCCTCTTTCAGTTACTATGGTATTTATGGCTCCACCAGCTCTCAGAAAACAGAGACATGTCCAGATCACCTCTTGTGATGAAGGCTTTATGAAGGTGCATGGGTAGGTAGGGGGTAAGAAATAGAGCAGAGGAAACCATTTTAACAGGTACACTGTCAGGACTGATAGGCTGATGACCTCCAAATTCATATCTGCAGCCCTAACTTATCTCCTGAACCTCAGACTCCCATTTCTAACTAGCCACCAAATTTCTTCCCCTGAATGAATGACATTCATTGAAACTTCTCAAATTTAATATGTCCAAAACCAAACTCATTGGTTCTTTTTTGGTTTTTCCCCATCTCAATAATCTTATTCAGCTGTTGAGAACAAAAACCTTTGCATAGCGGAGCGGCTGGGCCCGTGAGCCATGGCCGCTGAGCCTGCGTGTCCGGAGCCTGTGCTCCGCAAAGGGAGAGGCCACAGCAGTGAGAGGCCCGCGTACCAAAAAAAAAAAAAAAAACCTTTGCATAATCCTTGACTGCTCCCCCTTACCCAATCCATCATCTACTCTTGTTGGTGCTAATTTCAAGATGTACCCCTTCTCTATTTTCCGTATCTTCCACTGCTACTACCTTGTGCGACCACCATTGTTTCTTGCCTGGGCTGCTGAAGTAGCCTCCTTACTGCTCTCCTGCTTCTGCTCTTGACCCTCTATAATCGAGTCTCCACACACAAACCAGAGTAATTCCTCTAACGCACAAATGTGATCATGCCACCCCCTTGATCAAAATCCTCAAAAACTTCCTGTTGCATTCAGAATAAAATGAAAAATCCAATCATGGCTTACAAGTCCCTGAATGAGCTGCACTGTCCTTTCCCCTTGATCTTACCTCCTTTCACGCTGCCCCTTGTTCATCGGGGTTCAATGTCATGGACTTTTTTGGTTTATAAACATCTCAAACACACTTCTGTATCAGAGCATTTGTACTTTCCACTTTCTCTGCTTGAGAAGCTCTTTATCCAGTGGCCTCACAGGTAACTCAGTTCCCTCCTCAGAAAGGTCTTCATTTCCTGATAACTGCCCATCCTACCATCACTATCCATGTCCTTATAACACTGCCTTAATTTTTTCCATGGCACTCATCATTATGTACCTAGAATGAGGTGTCCATGACAACAGTTTTGTTCATTTGACATTCCCAGCACTTAGTACAGTTTCTGGCACATAATAGGTGCTCAATAAAAACTTGTTGAATAAGTGAACTGTAATGAACTGGGGAATCCAGCCACATTGTCATCTGCTGGGAAGAGGATGTCCCTTAAACCTTGTTCTACTAATTGTCATACTTGTGACTCTGCTTCTGTTTCTCTTTCTCTCTCTGCTTGATCCCCCTTTAACTCTTACATTCTTACTTATCCGTATGCTTCTGTTTTTCTAGTTTTACTTTTTCCCACTCCCTTCCCCTCTAGTCAAAGAGAAAATCTGATTTGGAAAATCAGTTACCATCCAGAATGATGCATAGATTTGGCTGGATTCTTAAGAAAGGTTATTTCATGGACCACTGGAACCATTAGGTGGTTGCCTCTGACTAGAGCCTGGTTCCTCCAACAGTTAGTTTCTGGCCAAGATGGCAGCATCATGGGAAACAAACTTGGCAATGTAAATAGAAGAATCTGGAGATGGCTCTCTCCCTTCAGAGATGTTTCATGACTTGATCAGAACATTTACTCTTAGAAAGTAATAGTAGAGTTAGTTCTTGGTCTTGCCATCTTTCTAGTCATAACATTATAGTCATTCAAAGTTGTCAAGTTTAAAGATTAACTAGTACAACTATCTAGTGATGCATCAAACATCACTTCCATCTTTTCCACTGCATCTAAACTCAGAGTATTAGATTGGCTATGTTCTCTTGAAGTTCTAATATATTAGGCTTAGGCTGTAGCCAAATAAGCAAAAGTTCCAGGTGATTCTGCTGTAGCAAGTCTAAAAACTGACCAGACTCCAGATATCCAATCATCTATCTAACATGTCTTTCTTATGTCATAGGTTGAATAAATGAAATGAAATCTCATGGAAATCAAAGATCATGAGATCAAAATTAGCATGTTCAAAACTGACCTTCTGATCTCCACAGCGAATCAATTTGTCCTTCATGTTCCCCTTCTCAGAAAGGTGCTTATTCCTGAGTTCTGGGGGTCTCCAAGGACTGACTCTCTCTCCTTCACTCTCTTCATTAGTAGAGCACCAGGTCTTGTGGATTGTGCCCCATTAATACCTCTCCCACCTTCCCCTCTTCTATCTCCAATGTCACCATCACAATTCAAGTCACATTCATTTCTTTGCCAGGATATAAAAGGTTACTCTCCATTTAGTCTCTTCCCTCTACTTTCCATCTGTTTTCTATACTGTACCCAGAGTGAACTTCTTAAAAACCGGATGTGATTATGCCACTTCCTTGGTTAAAACTCAATAGCTCCTCACTGCCCTTAGACAAAATTCCTATTCCAGAGCAAAGTTTAAAAAGCTTACTGCCCTGTGGCTCCAATATGCCTCTCCTCTCCTTACCCACTAGGTCCCAGCCACATTGGCATTCTGCCAGGTTCTAAATGCACCAAGCTCTTTCCTGAAGAGTCTGCATACATTCTTCATCTAGAATATTCTCCCTTGCCTCCTTCTTGTCCTCATTCTTTATTTGCTTAGTTCCTACTTATCATTCAAGCCCTGTCCTTAAAGGTCAGATCCTGAAAGGAGCTTTCCCTAACCCTCCATTCTAAATTATGTGTAGCTATGAACTTTCTATTAATAGTTACACATTCTCTATAGTTCTTTCACTGCAAGTAATCACAATATTCAATTATTTATTAAGTGTCTGTCTCTCCAACTACACCAGAAGTGATCTACATGGCAGCAGCGACAGTGCCTATTTTGTTTATTACCTTATCTGCAGGGCTTAACACAATGCTTGAGACATAAGCAGTGCTTATACATATACTTTTAAATAATTTCTTTAAATGTACCCAACACTACTGATGGTGAATGAATCATTTCCTTAGGGTGTTTACCTTCTCTCTGGTCTATTAGAAAGATCTTTTCTCTATTGAAATTTATATTCATGGATTCCTTTCTATATCTTGTTGCTATTTGTGATAAATTTTAAAATGACAACTATCTGAATATTTCAAGACATCTATCAGGTCCTTGCCTCACCACTAATTTCTCTTTTTCCAGGTTAAAACATTTCAATGTCAATTATGCCTGTCCTTTCACATTCACTCCTTATCTCCTAATAAGCTTTACTTTGCCTATATCACTCTAGAAGTACATCATTCAAAATCAACTTATATTTAAGGAGTGGTCTGACCAGAACAGAATGGAGACTTCAATTATGCCTGTCACCTCCTTCATTCCAGATAATTTAATTCCATTAATGCGACCCCAAATTGTATTAGCTTTCTCTGGCAGCCATATACATTGGTGACAAATAGTGAGCTTACCATAAATTCAAAACTTCCAAGGCTTTTTTCATGTACTGCTTTAAAGCCATATTATTTATAATGTATAGCTCATTTAAAAATTATGTCTTTTCTTAACCAAAAAGCAAGGCAGTGCTATCATCCCAATTGACTTTCATCTTCTTAAAGTCAGACTGTCACATGAACATGTCATATTTCATATCATGATTCCATCATCTATTTTATTTTCCATTATCTCAATTGTCTGTCATCCATAGGTTATATAAATTTATCTCTGATATTTTTATCCACATCTGTAATAGACGTATCAAACAGAACGGGGCAAAGAAAGGCCTGCAGCACACATATCTCCCTCTAGTTGACACTGGTCCCCCTGAAGGCCATCATTCAACCAGTTATAAAATAGACTTATTATGTCAAGATTACATCCCTTAAAACCAGAGGATATTATAAACTCTTATTAGATATATTATTATATTTCAGATATGGTGTGCTGACCACATCTTTTCATCTCTATAGATGAGTCATAAATTTGTAACGTATATTATGCATAAAAAATCACAAGTTGAAGGTTGCATAGAAAACAGACTTACTTTTCCATTACCCTGTGTGATATAGTGCTTTATAATTATGTAAATAGAAAGTTCTGAGGATTATCAGAAAAATGATAGCTGACTACTGAATACCCATGTGATTTCTCTGGTGTTTATATGGTGGTCAGCCCTGTAATTTACAGAACAGCCAATTAAATTATTGTTGGATAGCTTGAATCATGTTTTCAGAAGAGCAAAGTAGGTTTGAATCTTGGGGCAGGAAATGGCTGACTCACTTCCACCCCCACTTTGTGTGTGTGTGTGTTTTACTGGAAGGCAAATGCCTTCAGTTGAAGACAGCAAAGCAAGGGCTATCGATTTAAAAGGAAATCTGAACACGAAACAAAGCAGCTGACTGAAAAACAGCTTTGTAGAGCAGGTCTATTAGTATTACATTGCCATTCCTAATGTATAACAAGTCAGATGTTTCATGGACTTCTGAAAAAATCTTCTTCCTCTCATTCTTCATAATTTCTTTGCTACTTCAGTGTCCAGAGATTGTTCTTCTGACATGTCCAGTAGGTCTTCTCTGAATGCTTACAGCATTGTAACTCCTACATTATTTTCCTCCAAGAATGGTGTGATCTTGATATTTTATCTCAATTTAGCCTCTTTTCATAATAAAGCAATAAATGTAAATAAGGAAGGAAATAAACTGGCCCAATAAAAAGTCTAACATGGATTCTGGAGGATGGTAGGTGACAGTGACAAAGATGTGCCATGTAATATTAACTGAAGGATAATCTTCAAATCAGGGAAAGCTGTTGATCGTAGTAATTTAATGGGACCCAGCAGGAAAAGACATGGACATTGTGGAGGAAGCAATCAGTGTTCAAACCTCAGTGACACCACTTGTTAACTGTTCAACTTCAGCAAGTCAATGATTTTAACCTGTCTCTTCTCTCATTAGTTAAATGAAGGTGACACCCACCACACAGGCCTGTTGTGGGGACAAAATGAAACAATATGTGTAAAGAGTATGCTTAGAAAAGGCACACAATATGTAAGATCTATTTTGAGTAATTATTTGAACCCTGGATTAAGAGGCAGGTACACCGCTCCTCGTTTCCCCTGAGCCTGCAGAAAGGAGGAATGAAGCCCTGGGGAGAGACCAAGGAGGGATGGAAGGTCTTGGAGATGAATAAAATCCCTGCCAGAGCTTTGCTCTCATCCCAGTAGGAACTGAAGAGTCAGGGCTAAAGGTGCCTGATCCTAATAAGCATGTGGACAACCAAACCTTGCAACACTCACTCCACTTTTATTTGTACCAGTCTCAGGTAGATTTGTGGAGTTGATCTTTGACCTTTCACTTCCTTTGTAACAAAACCCTGCTTTGCTTCATTCACCTGCCTCCTCCTCTCAGACACCCAACCCCTCTTTTCCCAGCTAACTAACAGCCCTCTCAGAGGTATTGATATTTAAATTAATCAATCTCATATTTCAAAAAAGCCTAAGAAAGTGATGTTTAATGGTAAACTTGGGGGTGCTAAAGAAGAACATACAATAAACATTTCTAGCCAGGGGGACGTGTAGGAAATCATATAAATTCAGCCTATAATTAGGCAATGTAGGTAGGTTAACAATGATTATATAGAACTATGATCAAATCACTCTTCCTGAGTTTGAAACCTTTTATAATTGTGCTGAAAAAAAAATTCTCAAAAGGAATAAACTAGCCATAGTATCCTGTTTTCATCACCCCCTGCATGTTGAAAAGTCAGGGACAGAAGGTAGCAAGATCTTGTAGCTTTCGCATCAGGCCGTCTCCACATTGCATTCCTTTTTTTTTTTTTTAATAACATTTCTGTCCCTCTGTGGTTGTTCTTCAGGTATTCATCACATTTGCCTTTCTAAATCTTGGCTTTTATGTTTGTGCTGGCCTGGTTTATTTACTGTGTAGGGTGGGGTTTATTTATGCAACTCAAGAAACATTTTAACAGATTTCTAGATAACAAAGAACATTCTAAATATATACAAGTCTTGCCTTAAAAAAAAAAAACCAAAAAACAACCAAATATGCTTCTATTTCCAGATCCACTTCCTTCACTTCTCTTCAATTTCTTTCACTAAGTTCTATGTTCATCTTTCCTCATATCTTTGAATTCAGAAGGTGGGGTCAGATTGGGGAACTGATCTGAGAATGTATCTTTCTTTTTTTTTTTGGATTGTATTGTATGTGCATTATATATTATATATTATATATATATATATAATATATAATATATATATTTAATCGATCTCCATTGGAGTATAATCGCTTCACAATATTGTTTTAGTTTCTGTTGTACACCAGAGTGAATCAGCCATATGCATACATACGTCCCCATGTGGTGCCAATTAAACTTTGCAAAGGAAACCACTTTTCACCAATATGGTTCCATTCAGGTGTCTGTATATATTTACACCTATTTTAAGCTTAATCTTTTAAATGTTATCAATACATTCCTCTGTTTAAATAACATGCAACTTTTAAAATTGCTTCCTATCTTAGAAGTAGGGGAAGAGATGAACTTTTTGTATTTGTTTGGAACAGATAAATCAAGACCCAGTGTCTCTAGGTTTCTCCCAAGTCGGCAAATGGTAAAATTCAGTTGCATAAGCACTAAAAATGTACTGCCACACATCACATATGAGCCTCCACTGTGTATCGAGCATGGCCTTAAAGTGGTGTGGCTGCAGAGATGAAAGGCAAAATCCGCACCTTCTAGGAGACCAGTCTAGAGGAAGCAACACACAAGTGGACAGGTAGAGCACACCATGGTAAGTCCTTGTACAGGGATTTAAGCAGAGTTATCAGGGGATGTGAGGAAATCCACACTGTCTGGGGGACCAGAAGGTATAAGGCCTTTTAGATCACAGAAGGAAGAGTCATGTTTACACATGTCTGCAGAGTTAAATGGACTGGGTCATGGAAAAGTGGAACACACATCTCACCATTTTCACTCCTCCTGCTCATACAAACTTCCAAAGCATTTAAGATGATATCATAATGTAGACAGTTAAATCCTACATGGATCATCACCAAGTACTTTGCTGCCATGCAAAGTCTAAAAAGGCTCTACTTATGGACTACATAGACATCACTTTCCAATGCATTTGGAAATCCTTGTACATTTGATTCCATTTTTAAAAGTCTGGTTCATGTCTTTGTCTTTCCTCTTAATAATATTACTTTTAACAGAGTAAGTTCCAACTCAAATTATACTAGTTTAAAAATAAAATTTATATTTTAGAACAGTTTTAGATTTATAGGAAAATTGTGATAATACAGAGTTTCCATATATGCTATATCCAGTTTTTTCTATGATATATACCTTATATTAATATGGTACATTTGTTACTTACCAAACCAATATTGATCCATTATTATTAACTAAAGTCCATGTTTTATTCATATTTGTGTAGTTTTTGCCTAATGTCCTTTTTCTGATCTACGAACACATCCAGGATACCACCTTACATTTAGTTATCACATTTCCTTAGGCTTCTCTTGCTTTTGACAGTTTCTCAGACTTTCCTTGTTTTTGATGACTTTGACAGTGTTGAGGAGTACTGGTCAGGTATTTTCTGGAATATTCCTCTATTGGGATTTGTCTGATGTTTTTCTCATGACTAGACTGGGATTGTGGGTTCTGGGGAGAAAGACTATAGATATAAAGTGACCATTTCATCACATGGTATCAAGGGTACATGCTATCAACCTGATTTATCACTGTTGATGTTGACCTTGATCACCTGGTTGAGGGAGTGTTCGCCAGTTCTCCCCACTGCAGTTACTGTTTTTTTACCCCCTTTCCATATTTCATTCTCTGGAAGGAAGTCACCATGTGTAGCTCACACTCAAGGAGTGGGAAGTTATACTCCACCTCCTTGAAAAAAATGTATCTACATAAAATTATTCTGTAAACATATTATAAATTTTTTTGGAATAAATTCCAATAAATAACTATTTGGAATTCATTTTGCACAGAACATTTGTCTCTGCTCCTCCATTTTTTTACATTTATTCACTCATTTATTTTTATCAGTATGGACTCATGGATATTTATTTAATACTCTGGGTTATAACTCAGTACTACTTTATTTTGTTGCTCACACCATTACTGTGGGGTTGTTTTTGTTTTAGCATATTCTTACTTTCTGGTGCTACAAGATACTCCAGGCTCATTTGTATATCTTCTACCCCAGTCTTACAGAATCAGACATTTCTCCAAGAAGCCCTCAAATTACAATTTTTATTTTTATTTGAGTCAGTATACTGTAAAACATATGTTTGCATTAGTATATAGTTACTAAAAATAGAGAAGTCTATCTCTTGCTCTGCTGAAATGTATGTGCATTATATCCATTAGTGTTTAGGAGGGTTAATGCCACACTATCGGCATACTAAGACGTACACACCCCATGCTTATTAACGCTAATGGGAGTCCAGGAAGAAAAAACAATGCATATAAGTAGAACAGGCAGATGTTGTCTGTATGGGCTTGCCTTCCTTCAGTTAAAACCTAATACAGTGTTCCATTATGTTTTCTGGGATGAGATATGTATTGCCTCTTTATAGATGCCGAATTGGGAATAAGTTTGCAGCCTTCTTGGAGATTGGCTATTTGCTTTACTTAAATCAAAGATTTTAAAAAGTAATGTGTAGGGCTTCCCTGGTGGCGCAGTGGTTGAGAGTCCGCCTGCCGATGCAGGGGACACGGGTTCGTGCCCTGGTATGGGAAGATCCCACATGCCGCGGAGCGGCTGGGCCCGTGAACCATGGCCGCTGAGCCTGTGCGTCCGGGGCCTGTGCTCCGCAACGGGAGAGGCCACAACAGTGAGAGGCCCGCGTACAGCAAAAAAAAAAAAAAAAAAAGTAATGTGTAAACACCATATATTTGTGTAGTGCTTCAACATCAACTGTGTTTTTGTATAGCTAATTTGTTTTTTACAGGAAACGATGTAAGGTAAGCAGAATCTTTCATTTTAGAGGAAAGTGAGGCTCACAGAGAGAGCAGGGTTCCCATGTTTAATGTCATGCTCCTTTACAAGGCCAAATTGTGACATGAGCTTTTTTTGCTTTTCTGTTGGAAAAGTCAGTTTTTTTCCCATTTACCCATCGATCCTATTTGCCCTAATTAAAATCTAAAGATCCTTCAGCCTTATAACTTAGTGAATTTTTTACAAAATCTTTTATACAAAAGTTCCTACAAGATGCTTAGTACTCGTTTTTAATAATTTTTATATTTTGAACTCACATATGTAATATGTCATATGTAATAACAATGTCATATGTAATATGTCATATGTAATAACAATGGACTTAAACAATGGATTAAGTCTGCCTTAATCTTCTCTCTCTCCAATCTGCCTTTCCCCACCTCCGACAGCTGACCACACAAATCTAACCCTGTGACTTTTTGTTTACAACCCTTCAAATGTGCACCCATTCCTTTATGACAAGGCCCTGGAAATAATTTGCAGGGCTGTTTACGATCTGGCCCCTCCTACCTGTCTAGCCCCACCTCCTACCACAGCTTCCTTTAATCTCAGGCTGCAGCAATGCAGAGCTGCATTAAGTTCCTCAAAAACAATGCGTGGTTTCTTGCCTCCACATTTGTTCTGTAGCTTCATTTGCATAGATGTCCTCTCTCTGAGCCCCTACTTCTAAATCCTTTGAGCTGTGCTCCTTTGAGACTCAGAATGAATTATACCTATCTATTTGTGTGTATGGGTAATCCCTTCTAGCTAGACTGAATTCCTTGGAAACAGGGCCAATGTCTTATTTGTCTTTCAGGAGTATTCTTGTCTTCCATTTGTATTGCTGAGGACTCTTTTTTTTTTTTAACATCTTTATTGGGGTATAATTGCTTTACAATGGTGTGTTAGTTTCTGCTTTATAACAAAGTGAATCAGTTATACATATACATATGTTCCCATATCTCTTCCCTCTTGCATCTTCCTCCCTCCCACCCTCCCTATCGCACCCCTCCAGGCGGTCACAAAGCACCGAGCTGATATCCCTGTGCTATGCGGCTGCTTCCCACTAGCTATCTACCTTATGTTTGGTAGTGTATATATGTCCATGCCTCTCTCTCTCGCTTTGACACTTGCTGAGGACTCTTAGTAAACACTGAATCAGTGACTGAATAACCTTTCTGATTTAAAAATGAATGTCAGTTTAACGGTTTAATTTTAGCCATACTGAAAAAAAATGACAAATTGCTGATGTGTATTTCAGTCACTCATTCATTTACTCACTCACCCTCACTCATTCACTCTACAAACATTTACAAAATGCTTACTATCTGCCAGGCAGTCATGTATTAGGCTCTTTTGGTTGAGGATGAGCTAAACACAGTCCTTGTCCATAGGAAACAACGTAGTCAAATGGAAAAGAAAGCTGTGTAAAACAATAATAAGTTCCATAAGACTGATGTGGACAATGTTATGAGTATGGTAGAGGAACCCACTAGCTCTCCTTGTCACAGATAGCAAAGACTTCGCAGGGGAAATGAACTTCGTCTGTTAGTTGAGGGATGAGTGAGATTTTCATAGAGAAGCCCATGGCGTGGATTCCAGACAAAGGGTTGAGCAGCTGCAGAGGCACAAAAGCCAAAGGGCAGGTGAACCCGGAACACTGTGGCTGGGGGTGAAGCCTGTGGAGGAGGGAACATGGAGAGATGCTGGGGACTGGTCAAAGGTCCTGTGTGCCATGTGCTCAGGAGCTGAAATTTTGTCTGGAGAAAACAGAGCACTTTTGGACAATTCTTAAGATTACTTGGTATGTTACCTTGTTCTCTTGAGTGCTTTGAAAATATTAGGAAGAGGGAAAAGGATTAAGAAGTTGATTCACAGAGTTAATTTTTAAAAATTAGTCTACTCTAGATTTTATTTGCCTCAGTTCATCTGCCTGTTTCTACTGCTCTTATTTATAGAAGATGGCTAACAACTAGCACCAACTTCTTTTTCTCTTGCTTTAGTGCATTTTGACTTTCTAAATAATATTTATGAGCTGTGAGAAGTTGAAATACTCATCAGATTATCTTCCAAAATAAATTAATGGAAATCCAATTAGGAATGTGTTATAAAATAAAAATGTCAAGATAAATTGAAGACTTGGTTCTTAGTGGGGCAAATTTAAGGTAGGATTACATTCTTACAAACTTGTACTGGCCTATGAAACTTTTCTAAACATTCTCCCTTTTAAAACCTTATATTCTTGTCTGATCACAAGACAGCTTTAAGAACAGTTTCATTAATTCGTTTCTCAACAGGTCCTCATGACAAAATATCCCACGTTTCAGTTGTCAGAACAGGCTGCATTCTTTCTGTGGAGTGTGTATCTTTGGAACAGTAAAGATACCAGCATTGCTGCCAATCAGTATACAAATACTTATTAAACTTGAACTCTCTGCAAAGCTCTGAGCCATGTGTTAAATAAATGAACTACCAAGTTTTAAAACACTCTACGTCAAATTCTGAAAATTTTCAATTTTTTCATTAAGAGACAAAAACACCAGACAGAAGTAAGAGTGTCCAAAGATTTGTTTCAGGAAATTACTAGGCCCACATGATAAAAATTACATGATAAGCACTGCATTTATGATCTGTGTTCTATATCTCTTTCTAGTGTAATTACCAACAGGAGCCATGTTGTGCTTTCCTTACCTTTGATAGGAAGCCAAAGCCACCTTTTTTTTTTCTTGACAGAAATTTTATTCACTGCATTCTTGAGTAAGTTTGTAAGATTTTATTCTCAAGACCAAACTTAAAATGATCTTACTGACTTTCAACAAGCTATCTTAGAGCAAGGTCCTCATATGTTTCCCTCAATATAACAACAAGACAATCTCAGCTTTAAATACAGATGGACTAGAACTGATAAAGGACTTTGGGGGTTGGAAATGGCATCATTTTGCCCCTTCTGGATCCGAGGCCATTGCTAAGTCTATTATTAAATATTTAATTCTTAAAAGCATACTGGTCCCCCTAGGCCCTGGCAGTCTAGAGGCAAATAAAGGAAGTAAGCTGTAGAAGTAACAATTAAAATGATTGGCAGAGATGTGTGAGGAGGGAAGTAAGCTGTCTGAGGAGGGAAGAAGCAGAAGCACTATAAATTTACAGTTACATCACTGTGTAGGACAAGATGACCAAAACACTGACCTGGAATCACTCAGAAAAAAAGCTGTACTATTTTTAATGTAACATGCATTTTAAAAGGCAGGAAACTGAAAGTATGCAATGAAAGATTTTAAATCCTACCATTTTTTTTTTTTTTTTAGAGTTCCTACTCAGTGTGGTATGTACTTTACAGTGCATGAAAATACAAGTGTGAATGCCCTCTCATTCTTTTTCTGAAGACTTAAAAAAATTTTTCTATTGGAGTATAGTTGCTTTACAATGTTGTGTCAGTTTCTACTGTACAGCAAAGTGAATCAACTATACGTATACATATATCCCCACTTTTTTGGATTTCCTTCCCATTTAGGTCACCACAGAGCAACGAGTAAAGTTCCCTGTGCTATACAGTAGGTTCTCATTAGTTATCTATTTTATACATAGTATCAATAGTGTTTATATGTCAATCCCAATCTCCCAATTCATCCCACCTCCCTCCCTCCCCCGTTGGTATCCAAATGTTTGTTCTCTACATCTGTGTCTCTATTTCTACCTTGTAAATAAGATCGTTGACACCAGTTGTTTCAGATTTCACATATATTGGTTAATATACGATATTTTTCTCTTTCTGACTGACTTCACTCTGTATGACAGTCTCTGGGTCCATCCATGTCTCTACAAATAACCCAATTTCGTTCCTTTTTATGGCTGAGTAATATTCCATTGTATATATGTACCACATATTCTTTATCCATTCCTCTGTTGATGGACATTTAGGTTTCTCCAAGACCTAGATATTGTAAATAGTGCTGTAATGAACACTGGGGTGCATGTGTCTTTTTGAATTATGGTTTCCTCTGGGTATATGCCCAGTAGTGGGATTGCTGGGTCGTATGGTAGTTCTATTTTTAGTTTTTTAAGGAACCTCCATACTGTTCTCCATAGTGGCTGTACCAATTCACATTCCCACCAACAGCGCAAGAGGGTTCCCTCTTCTCCACACCCTCTCCAGCATTTATTGTTTCTAGATTTTTTGATGATGGCCATTCTGACTGGTGTGAGGTGATACCTCATTGTAGTTTTGATTTGCATGTCTCTAACAATTAGTGATGTTGAGCATTTTTTCATGTTTGTTGGCCACCTGTATATCTTCTTTGGAGAAATGTCTATTTAGGTCTTCTGCCCATTTTTGGATTGGGTTGTTTGTTTTTTTGATATTGAGCTGCACGAGCTGCTTGTATATTTTGGAGATTAATCCTTTGTCAGTTGCTTCATTTGCAAATATTTTCTCCCATTCTGAGGGCTGTCTTTTCAAAAGCAAGGATGCCCACTCTTACAATCTTCTACAGTGGCCAAAGGGTCAGGGAGGGTGTGAACGACGGGAAATGGGAAAAGGTCTCAAGCTCAGTGGCTCATAAACTGGTGTTCCAGTCATTCAAGAACATTAGGAAGGATGCGAAAAGAAACTTGGCCTATTCAGAAGTTTTGCCTAAGTCAGTACCTTACCTCCTAACATGTAGTGGAGATTTCCTTAAAAATCTTTCTCAGAAATCTAAAGATGAAGACTGGCTTCTGATTTCCTCCAGTCCCTACAAAACATTTCATCACGTTTGGAAAGTTGAAAGGATTATGTTGAAACATTAAAAAGTATTTTGACTTTTCATTTTGGAATGGTGAACTCTTGAACCAAATTACCAACACCATAGCGTTTAATTGTCACAAATAACCACACTGAGGACTTCCCTGGTGACGCATCTGCCTGCCAGTGCAGGGGACGTGGGTTCAATCCCTGGTCCAGGAAGATCCCACATGTTGTGGAGCAACTCAGCCCATGAGCCACAACTACTGAGCCTGTGCTCTAGAGCCCATGAGCCACAACTACTGAGCCCATGTGCCACAACTACTGAAGCCCACGCACCTAGAGCCCGTGCTCCACAAGAAGCCACTGCAATGAGAAGCCCGCGCTCCACAGTGAAGAGTACCTCCTGCTCACCTCAACTACAGAAAGCCCGCAAGCAGCAACAAAGACCCAATACAGCCAAAAATAAGTAAGTAAATAAATAAATAAATAAATAAATAAATTTTTTAAATGTACTGGGGAAAATTCTTTTAAAAAAAACAACCACAATGAAATGCTTTTTTTGGTGGACTATTCCGAAACTAATGAATGATTAGAGTAATAATAAATTATTCTTCCATACTATGATACTTGGAGAAATATTTCATCTAATTTAAAATTCTTGTTGACTCTTCACCCTATGTAAGACCCTATTGTCCATTTCATGTGAGACTATGAAGTCTCATGATCCTAGTTCAAATTCTGAAGAGCGCTTCCATTTTGAGTTCATTTGATGACCTCCAGATTATCAGTTTTGCCTCTTAACCTACAGTAGTTCAGTGAAAAATAAATATATTTCGGGTATTGAAAATTACCTGTGGATGACTGTTATTGAACAAGGGCTCATGTGCCTGTGCAGCAGAAAGCCAAACTCGGACAGTGGGTGTTTGCAGCAAAGTAAGGGTTTATTTGCAGGGCACCAAGCACTCCTTGACGGCTTTCAGGCAAGGGTTTTTAAAGACAGTGTTAGGGGACAGGGTCATGGGATGTGTGATCAGCTCGTGGACCTTTTGATTGGTTGGTGGTGAGGTAACAAAGTGATGATTTGGGAATCTCAGCCTTCTGGTTCCAACCATTCTGAGTTCTATGTGCTTGTGATTAGCATGCAGCCACCATCCTCTACATGGGTGGCGGGGGGGTCTTAGTTTCAGTAGAATAATAATTCAAAGATATGCATCAGACTGTTACCTATATCCCTTCAGGAGGAACTAGGAATCCTGTGTTTCTATTGTCCTAATCATTAACTGCTTGAATCTGCTTTTTGGAACTTAGGAAAGGCTTACAAGACTAAAGCCTTTTTTTCTACAAAACAAGAAATGAAGGACATGGAGGGGCTTTTGTACCTGGGAAGGCCCCACAGGGTCCTGCTTGGTTTCAAAATCTCCTTTTCTTTGATACTTTTCAATCCTCAGGGGAACCGGAGCAGGATAAGAAAGAGAACAAAGTTTTATATAGGTTAATCATAAACTCAGCAGGGAACTTGGTTTCATGATCATGCTAACCTTATATAACTATAGATCTCAATATAAATTTTTATATGGCCAAAAAAAAGTTTTTAAAAGTATTAAAAATACATTTTATTTTTAGGTGTGTATTTATAACAAGTGTTATTTTATATTTAGCTTTCAAATTTAGTTTCACTATTATTTTAATGTTTGCCTTGAACAAAATTATTCTATTAATTAGAATTAGTCTGGATCTTTCAGGACAGTTCTCAGTATCTCTAAAGGATTCTGAACTTCTAAAAGAATGGGGCAAGAAGGGAAGCCCTCTTCTTCCATCTGTTCAGGTAAAAGGTAACTGTCCCTACCTTTGATGTTATGGAAGGAATACTGGAGAATAGAAGGAAGAAGTATTGGATCTGAGATTTCCTACACTTCTCCCCTTCCATGCTTTAAGCCCTGATGGTTAATGTAGTCAATCAGAGATCTCCTAAATCTTCTAACCCTACTATTACTCCTTGACGTAATTCCCCCTCTAAACAATAAATTAGCACTTGTGCGATAATTACTTCCAAAATATTTTTCTATTAATCTTTCCCAATTATGTATGCCTGTGGTATCTTGTTTATGCTATTTTCTTTGACATTGTAATTTTTCTATTAAGTAACTCAAGTGGATTTTAAATAACATACCTGTAAATCCTAGCATGAAGAAATATGGGAGAGAGATTCATTTGCCAAAGATTCTTAGACTATGTGATAATGTTGATCTCTACATACTCCTTTGTACTAATCTTACTCATCCTAAACTTTGTGAAAAAAAATAATAGAATTAATTTTACTTTGGGCTTTCTTAGACAGTAGTAGGCAAAGTGTCATTTTATTATTTAATTAACCCTTTATAATTACCTGGGCATACAAATGCATTCTAGAATTAATGAAAACAAAAAAAAATCTAGTCTATTTTCAAATTTTTAAAGAAGTACAACATGAATACACGCTTCATAAAATGAAAACTAAAACTCTCCTTACCTCAAAGTAGCCCAAAGCATGGCTAAATACATTTCAAGTTTCATATAACTTAAACATTGCCACAATATGCTATTTGTTTTTTAATAACTTGAGATGTCATGAACGTAAATTTTTTTTTTTTTTTTTTTTGGTTAAGATACATTTTCTAAGAGCTGAACCAAGATAAACTGGAGAAACACCTGCATAGTCTTAATTTTAATGCAAATTAATTTTAATTAACATATCAATTTACTGAAATTAGTGATGGAAAATATTCCAAAAGTAAATACCACAGGTCCCTGTTGTCAATGTCAAAGCCTTCTTTCATCTTATTATGATTAATTGTTGAATCACCACAGGTCCTTTGTTTTACCTGTAAAGCCAAACCAAAGAATTCTTTGCACTTATATCAGCATCCTTTGTCTTCCAGACAGGCATTTTAATCCCTTTTGATCTCTGAGATAAATATATTTTTTCATGTAATTATATAATTACATGGTAGGCCAGAACAGATCCCATGGAGCCACTCCAGTGTGTGCCGTCTAAATAATGTTCTGTTCTACCCCTGATAATTGGCCAATAGATCCCCCTAGGAGTGTTTTGATCCCTTAAATAAACACTGTGTGGGCAAAGGCGGTTGTATTTTCTCACTGGCAATGAAACCAGAAAGAAGAGCTTCACATTTGGTGCTTACTACATCATTTTAAAAAGAACTGCTTGTGACCCTACAGCTCCCTCTGCTGGCTTAGGAAGTTAAAAAAGGACAAGTGGAAAATAGTGTTCATGAACTAGAGCCTCTAGGCGAAAGTGTAATTTTAGGTATGCAATGGGGCTAAACTAAAGAAATAAGCAACAGAAAAACTTCTCATTTTTATTTTTCTTAAGTTGTGAGCCACCCTCCTCACCATCTGTCTTTATTTTACCATTATGTGTGCCTGTACTATGTTACTTTTTGCAATAAAAAGCAAGCTCTAGAACAATGGTAATTTTTCTGAACTACAGCCAAAGTAAGCTTCATGAGCCTATCAGTTCCACTTTAATAGTTCCATCCCTCCATTAGGCAGGGGGTTATTCATAAGGGCCTTAAGTTACCTCCATCTAAGGGGGTGGCAAACAAAAGATGTAAAGAAATGAACCTCTTTTTCAAACTGACCAATTAAAATCCTATGCATCTCATCTTTATGGTATCGGTGACCACCTTTACTTGATACAGGCAAAAAGATGAAAAAGAGAGAGCATGAGAATCGGAGAAACATGGGCTTGAATCTCAGCTCTGGTGATTAAAATCTGTGTGGTATTCTTCAAGTTATTTATCCTTTCTGCTCTCTCTTGTTCACATCAATAATATGGAGATAAAATTAAAGTCCTTGTGAGGGATAAATAAAGTAATGCATATACGTATAGTGCCTGGCATGTAGCAGATGCATATTAATCGTAGTTAACATAATTCTAAGAAATATGGTTTTTCTGCCCCAATGATCCAGAGAGTGCGGAAGAGAACTTCCCTTCTAAAAATTCTGAAAGTATGGCCACAAAACGTGTTCAATCATACAAAACATAATTTTTATTGAAATAAATTAATAGTTAACAGAATCTACAATCCAAACGCATTCATTTTTTAATATGGAGACAAGATAAGAAATATAGTTGACCCTACAGAATCGTGGGTCCCGGAAACCTATTAAATCAGGCTGTAAAAGAAGCTAGGTAAATAGCATATTCTGCTGAAGAGGATTTAGATAATCAGTTACAGGTGTTGTCACAGATTATTACAAATAAATGCATGTCTTTGATAGCTCTCTTTTACTATATATATAGTAAATGTGTTTATTTTAGTATACTAGGTTTTGACAAGACAGTAAACAATGGCTTTATAATCAAATATAGATAGGAAAAAGTGGTTTAAGCCTAACATTTATCTATTCTGAGCTACTGTCTGCCTCCAGGGAATACTGTGCTATCTCTAGTTCTATGTACAGAGGCTAGGTCACTCTTTACTATCTGGTAATAAAAAATAATAGAGGCAGTATAGGTAGTGGTTAAGTGCAAATGTCTGAAGCCAGATAATCTGGGTTTGAATTCTAGCTCTGCTTGAATGATCTTGAGAGAGTACATAGGATGCCTCATCTGTGCTTCACTTCCTTCACTTATAAAATTGTGGTATAAAAGTGTACACTTAGTATCAGTTTCCTAGGGCTGCCTTAACAAATTACCACACACTTAGTGGCTTAAAAGACCAAAAGTTTATTTTCTCACAGTTTGAGAGGCTGGAAGTCTGAAATCAAATTATCAGCAGGGTCATGTTCCCACCAAAGGCTCTAGGGAAGAATCCTTCCTTGTTGTTACCAGCTTCTGGTGGCCCCAGCTGTTCCTTAGCATATAGCAGCATAACTCCAATCCCTGTCTTTGTCTTCATGGGGCCTGCCCTCTGTGTCTCTGTCTGTCCTCTCTTCTTCTTATGAGGATGAACAATGCAATAACTGAAATTAAAAATACACTAGAAGGAATCTATAGCAGAATAACTGAGGCAGAAGAACGGATAAGTGAGCTGGAAGATAGAATGGTGGAAATAACTGCCACAGGGCAGAATAAAGAAAAAAGAATGAAAAGAAATGAGGACAGTCTCAGAGACCTCTGGGACAACATTAAACGTACCAACATTCAAATTATAGGGGTCCCAGAAGAAGAAGTGAAAGAAAAAGGATCTGAGAAAATATTTGAAGAGATTATAGTTGAAAACTTCCCTAACATGGGAAAGGAAATAGCCACCCAAGTCCAGGAAGCAAAGAGAGTCACACAGAGGATAAACCCAAGAAGAAACATGCAGAGACACATATTAATCAACTAACAAAAATTAAATACAAAGAAAAAATATTAAAAGCAACAAGGGAAAAGCAAAAAATAACCTACAAGGAAAGCCCCATAAGGTTATCAGCTGACTTTTCCGCAGAAACTCTGCAAGTCATAAGGGAGTGGCAGCATATATTTAGTGAGGAAAGAGAAAAACCTACAACCAAGATAACTCACCCAGCCAAGGATCTCATTCAAATTCAATGGAGAAATCAAAAGCTTTACAGATCAGCAAAAGCTAAGAGAATTCAGCACCACCAAACTAGCTTTACAACAAATGCTAAAGGAATTTCTCTAGTCAGGAAACACAAGAGAAGGAAAAGACCAAAAGAAGACCAAAAAGACAAAAACAAACCCAAAACAATTAAGAAAATGGTAATAGGAACATACATATCAATTATTACCTTAAATGTGAATGGCTTAAATGCTCCCACCAAAAGACACAGACTGGCTGAATGGATACAAAAACAAGACCCGTATATATGCTGTCTGCAAGAGACCCACTTCAGACCTAGGGACAGATACAGACTGAAAGTGAGGGGATGGAAAAATATATTCTATGCAAATGGAAATCAAAAGAAAGCTGGAGTAGCAATCGTCATATCAGACAAAATAGACTTTGAAATAAATACTGTTACAAGAGACAAGGAAGGACACTACATAATGATCAAGGGACACATCCAAGAAGAAAATATAACAATTATAAATATTTATGCACCCAACATAGGAGCACCTCAATACATAAGGTAAATGCTAACAGCCACAAAAGGGGAAATCAACAATAACACAATAATAGTGGGGGACTTTAACACCCCACTTACAGCAATGGACAGATCATCCAGGCAGAAAATTAATAAGGCAACACAAGCCTTAAATGACACATTAGATGAGACAGACTAGATATTTATAGGACAGTCCATCTGAAAGCAGCAAATACACTTCCTTCTCAAGTGCACATGAAACATTCTCCAGGATAGATCATATCTTGGGTCACAAATCAAGCCTCAGTCAATATAAGAAAACTGAAATTGTATCAAGCATCTTTTCTGGCCACAATGCTATGAGATTAGAAATCAGTTACAGGAAAAAACTAAAAAACACAAACACATGGAGGCTAAACAATATGCTAGTAAACAATTAAGAGATTACTGAAGAAATGAAAGAGGAAATCAAAAATACCTAGAGACAAATGACAACGAAAACATGATGACTCAAAACCTATGGAATGCAGCAAAAGCAGTTCTAAGACGGAAGTTTATAGCAATAAAATCCTACCTCAAGAAACAAGAAAAACCTCAAATAAACAACCTAAACTAACACCTAAAGCAGCTAGAGAAAGAAAAACAAAAAAACCCAAAGTTAGTAGAAGGAAAGAAATCATAAAGGTGAGAGCAGAAATAAATGAAATAGAAACAAAGAAAACAATAGCAAAGATCAATAAAACTAAAAGCTGGTTCTTTGAGAAGGTAAACAAAACTGATAAACTTTTAGCCAGACTCATCAAGAAAAAAAGAGGACTCAAATCAGTAAAATTAGAAATAGAAAAGGAGAAGTTACAACAGACACCACAGAAATACAAAGCATCTCAAGAGACTACTACAAGTAACCCAATGCCAATAAAATGGACAACCTGGAAGAAATGGACAAATACTTAGAAAGGTATAACCTTCCAAGACTGAACCAGGAAGACACAGAAAATACAAACAGACAAATCACAGCTAATGAAATTGAAACTGTGATTAAAAATCTTACAGCAGGGGCTTCCCTGGTGGCACAGTGGTTGAGAGTCCGCCTGCCGATGCAGGGGACACGGGTTCGTGCCCTGGTCCAGGAAGATCCCACATGCCACGGAGCGACTGGGCCTGTGAGCCATGGCCGCTGGGCCTGCTCGTCCGGAGCCTGTGCTCTGCAACGGGAGGGGCCACGGCAGTGAGAGGCCTGCGTATCACCAAAAAAAAAAAAAAAATCTTACAGCAAACAAAAGTTCAAGACCAGATGGCTTCACAGGTGAATTCTATCAAACATTTAGAGAAGAGCTAACACCCATCCTTCTCATACTGTTCCAAAGCATTGCAGAGGAAGGAACACTCCCAGACTCATTCTATGAGGCCATGATCACCCTGATACCAAAACCAGACAAAGCTACTACAAAAGAAGAAAATTACAAACCAATATCACTGATGAATATAGATGCAAAAATCCTCAACAAAATACTAGCAAACAGAATCCAACAACACATTAAAAGGATCATACACCATGATCAAGTGGGATTTATCCCAGGGATGCAAGGATTCTTCAATATATGCAAATCAATAATGTGATACACCATGTTAACAAATTGAAGAATAAACACCATATGATCATCTCAATAGATGCAGCAAAAGCTTTTGACAAAATTCAACATGCATTTATGATAAAAACTCTCCAGAAAGTGGGCATAGAGGGAACCTACCTCAACATAATAAAGGCCATATATGACAAATCCACAGCAAACATCATTCTCAATGGTGAAAAACTGAAAGCATTTCCTCTAAGATCAGGAATAAGACAAGGATGTCCACTCTCACCACTATTATTCAACATAGTTTTGGAAGTCCTAGCCACAGCAATCACAGAAGAAAAAGAAATAAAAGGAATACAAGCTGGAAAAGAAGAAGTAACGCTGTCACTGTTTGCAGATGACATGATACTATACATAGAGAATCCTAAAGATGCTACCAGAAAACTACTAGAGCTAATCAATGAATTTGGTAAAGTAGCAGGATACAAAATTAATGCACAAAAATCTCTTGCATTCCTATACACTAATGATGAAAAATCTGAAAGAGAAATTAAGGAAACACTCCCATTTACCACTGCAACAAAAAGAATAAAATACCTAGGAATAAACCTACTGAGGGGGACAAAAGGCCTCTGCGCAGAAAACTATAAGACACTGATGAAAGAAATTAAAGATGAAACAAACAGATGGGAAGGTATACCATGTTCCTGGATTGGAAGAATCAATATTGTGGAAATGACTATACTATCCAAAAGCAATCTACAGATTCAATGCAATCTCTATCAAATTACCAATGGCATTTTTCACAGAACTAGAACAGAAAAGTTCACAATGTGTATGGAAACACATAAGACCCCGAATAGCCAAAGCAGGCTTGAGAAAGAAAAACTGAGCTGGAATAGTCAGGCTCCCTTACTGCAGACTATACTACACAGCAACAGTAATCAAGACAGTATGGTACTGGCACAAAAACAGAAATATACATCAATGGAACAGGATAAAAGCCCAGAGATTAACCCAAGCACCTATGGTCACCTAATCTATGACAAAGGAGGCAAGAATATACAGTGGAAGAAATACAGCCACTTCAATAAGTGGTGCTGGGAAACTGGACAGCTACATGTAAAAGAATGAAATTAGAACACTCCCTAACACCATACACAAAAATAAACTGAAAATGGATTAGAGACCTGAATGTGAGGCCAGAGACTATAAAACTCTTAAATGAAAACATAGGAAGAACACTCTTTGACATAAATCACAGCAAGATCTTTTTTGATCCACCTCCTAAGGTAATGAAAATTTAAAAATTAACAAATGGGACCTAAACTTAAAATCTTTTCCACAGAAAAGGAAACCATAAACAAAACAAAAAGACAAGCCACAGAATGGGAGAAAATATTTGCAAATGAAGCAACTGACAAAGGATTCATCTCCAAAATACACAAACAGCTCATGCAGCTCAATATTTTTTTAAAAATCCCAGTCAAAAAATGGGTAGAAGACCTAAATAGACATTTCTCCAAAACAGACATACAGATGGTCAACAAACACATGAAAAGATGCTCAATATCACTAATTATTAGAGAAATGCAAATCAAAACTACAATGAGGTTATTACCTCACACCGGTCAGAATGGCCATCATCACAAAATCTACAAACAACAAATGCTGGAGAGGGTGTGGAGAAAAGGGAACCCTCTTGCACTGCTGGTGGGAATGTAAATTGGTATGCCCACTATGGAAAACATTATAGAGGCTCCTTAAAAAACTAAAAATAGAACTACCATGAGACCAGAAATCCCACTACTGGGCATATACTCAGAAAAAAACATAATTCAAAAAGACACATGCACCCCAATGTTTACTGTAGCACTATTTACAATAGTGCTATTTACAATAGCCAGGTCATGGACGCAACCTAAATGCCCGTCAATAGAGGAATGGATAAAGAAGATGTGGTACATATATACAATGGAATATTACTCAGCCATAAAAAGGAATGAAATTGGGCCGTTTGTAGAGACGTGGATGGACCTAGAGAATGTCATACAGAGTGAAGTAAGTCAGAAAGAGAAAAACAAATATCATATATTAACACATATATGTGGAATATGAAAAAATTGGTATAAACGACCTTATTTACAAAGCAGAAATAGAGACACAGACGTAGAGAGCAAACATATGGATACCAAGGGGGGCAAGGAGGGTTAGGATGAATTGGGTGACTGCGAGTGACATATAAACACCACTGATACTATGTATAAAATAGATAACTAATGAGAACCTACTGTATAACTCAAGGAACTCAACTCAGTGCTCTTTGGTGACCTAAATGGGAAGGAAATCCAAAAAAGAGAATATATGTATTTGTATAGCTGATTTACTTTGCTGTACAGCAGAAACCAATACAACCTTGTAAAGCAACTATACTCCCATAAAAATTAAAAAAATAAAAAATAAAATAGAGTAAAATTGAACATCTGGCTATTTAAAAAGGAAAAAAAAAAAACCCCAAACAAAAGAGATGATGCATTCCATTATGGTGCAGAGGTTATATAAGGTATCTGGACAGAAAGCATTAGAGCACTGTGATAGAAACTTGAAATTGTTACATTTCTAATGCTAGAATAATCAGCATATATTCAGCAACTATTGAATGTTGAGATTCTGAAGAGTGTTGGACCACATGAAAGTGGTCACTCAGTTAAGCCTTAATTCTGAGATACAACTTGCAGGGTTAATGTAGTGATGAGCTTTCATGACTTCCGAATGGCTTCCCTTAAACATACTGTGCTATCAATAAAAACTGCACTTAGCAGCAATTATATTAACTGAGTCTAATGTGTGTGGTTGAAATGCCACTCAGAAAACTCTTTAAATACACCTCATATCCTGTGTAAGGTTACATCCATTTCACTATGGCTACATATTTTATTCTGCATATTACCAGTATCCCACATATTAAGTCATAGATGTCTGGGAGAGAAGCCTCATATGCAGAAACTTTACAGTTAATGGGAAAATAAATACCCAAAAGTTCTAACAATATACACACACATTCTATTTTTAAAATGTCTTTTTTTTTCCCTAGTAGCTATTACTTTGACAAAGTAGATCCCAAAGTATTGAGATTTACTCAGGGTTATATATTGCCCTTTACCTACCATTCTGTATCCCATAAGGAGACACAAAGACATTTTTTGTTCATAAGAAGCTTATGAGCTGGTTAGGAATTCCATGCAAAGGATAGATACATGCTACAGATACATAAAGCTACAGATAAATGCATGCATGTGATGCTGGAAGTAAGTCATTTGCCTTTAAAGTGATAGAACTTAGAAAGGTGATCAGACGGGGTACAGTTAAGAAAATATTTTGTAGCAAAGATCTCACGTGGTTTTTGAGAAAGACTCAGACTATGTCTGACAAGATCATGAAACATTGTCTCTAACGCATCTTTACATGTGTTTAGCATAGAAATCACTGTTGGAAAGTTGTTCTGAAGGACAAAGGGACCAGACTCTCTGAGTTTCAGCTGGACCTGGGAAGAGAGTCTTACTGAGTGAGAAGGCCTGATTCTGAGCACAGGGTACATTTGGTAACTCACTGTTTTCTGCTCTGTCTTTATTGGCCCATGTCTAAGTCCTAGAAGAATGTGGGCTCAATAAGTGCTGAATATATGCTGACTATGCTAGCTACAGAAACATTAGGGAGACTAAGAGAAACTAAGAGACTGCATGATTTGTTTTAGTAAAGGCACTGTTGGACATTGAAGGCTTAAGCAATATTACTAGGGAACTCCTCAAATCAACTGCAACAGGAGGGCAGAAAGCACATTCTATCCCGCTTTATCCCAGATCTCCCTCTGCCTTGGTGTCAGGAGGACCCTAGTTGACATACTTTATGGAGCAAAGCTGTACCAGATGGGAAACTGAAGCACTGAGTGGAGTCTGGTGACACCCAGTGGGAGACTACGGTACCTGGAGGGACAGAAACAAGACAGCCTGACTGGAATACATTCCTTTGTGAATACTGCTACATACTACATCCTAACAAAGTCCTGAACACCTTGGGGCAAGCCCAGGGCAGAGTGGATTTTTAAAGAGGCCTTAAGTGGGTCCAAGAGTGAAAAGAGATTTGAAATATTACTGATTTTAAGATCTCATTAATTCCTCAGATTGCTAAAGTCTGGGAAAAATCAAATTATAAAAGATTGAATTTTCATATTTCCAATTGTTTGTTTTTGGTTTGAACCTTCTAATCGACAGATGAATAATTAGAGGTAAAATTAATTTTTCTTATCTATTTTATTTTGTAAGCTTTCTCTTACACACACTTTCATCTACATGCACACAAACACACACATCTCTTTCCAATAAAAGTAACACATTCTGAATATTTATCCTTTAATTGTAGGAAATGGATAGCTACTAAATTGTTTCCTAACATGTTCATCAGTATTTTATGTAGCTTTATATTCCTCCAGCCCCCATTGGAATATAAACATGAATATAGGTGCCAAAGATGATACTTCTAAGAGGTATTTAAATTCTGGTTTAATTCACTTCAGACAAAATGGGAAATGCCTTGTATTTTATTGCCTCTAGCTTCTCACACTAAAAACAATCCCTAAAGAATTTGCTGTGTGGAATGTTTTTGCTGCCTAAGGCAACTGTCTCCTTTGACTGTATGACAGAACAGACCTCAGTTATATTTGTTGAAGTTCAAATATTTGGTGTTTCTTCAATGAAAAACTACACTGCAACATGCCTGAAGGGAAACTGTTTCAAAACAGAGAAGGGACAGATAACAGAGCCGATCACATAACATGCATGTTTGGTCTACTTTGCCCTCCAGTATATTTTAGTGTTTTGGTCAAATGAATGTGTATTGATAAATACATTAAAAATAAACCCTAGTGTGGAGAAAAGGGAACACTCTTGCACTGTTGGTGGAAATGTAAATTGATACAGCCACTATGGAGAACAGTATGGAGGTTCCTTAAAAAACTAAAAATAGAACTACCATACGACCCAGCAATCCCACTACTGGGCATATACCCTGAGAAAACCATAATTCAAAAAGAGTCATGTACCACAATGTTCATTGCAGCTCTATTTACAATAGCCAGGACATGGAAGCAACCTAAGTATCTATCGACAGATGAATGGATAAGGAGGATGTGGCACATATATACAATGGAATACTACTCAGCCACAAAAAGAAACGAAATTGAGTTATTTGTAGTGAGGTGGATGGACCTAGAGTCTGTCATACAGAGTGAAATAAGTCAGAAAGAGAAAAACAAATACCGTATGCTAACACATATATATGGAATCTAAGAACAAAAAAAGGTCATGAAGAACCTAGGGGTGGGTAAGATGGGAATAAAGACACAGACCCACTAGAGAATGGACTTGAGGACATGGGGCGGGGGAAGGGTAAGCTGTGACAAAGTGGGAGAGAGGCATGGACATATACACACTACCAAATGTAAGGTAGATAGCTAGTGAGAAGCAGCCGCATAGCACAGAGAGATCAGCTAGGTGCTTTGTGATCGCCTGGAGGGGTGGGATAGGGAGGGTGGGAGGGAGGGAGACGGGAGAGGGAAGAGATATGGGAACATATGTATATATATAACTGATTCATTTTGTTGTAAAGCAGAAACTAACACACCATTGTCAAGCAATTATACTCCAATAAAGATGTTAAAAAAAAAAAAATTCTGAGAGCCAAGACATTATTGAAAGATAAACTGCAGACTGGAAAACATGGCAGACAAAATGTTATCATCATTATATCAAGAGCTCTCTTAATCAAGGAAAAATCATGCTAATACTTTAAAAGAAAAATAAATTAAAGATGTGAACACTTTGTAGAAAAATATTAGTGCCCCCAAACAAAAAGAAAAGCTGTCTCTTTCATAATTGGAGAAAAATAAAACAACCTATACATTAAAAATTCTCTCTGAAAAGGTAATATTCACACTTTATGAGAGTGTGGGAAAAGAAACATTTATATGTATCACTAAGACGGTCTCTTAAAAATGGTCTTTCATGACTTTAATCATATTTTTAATGATTTTTTTTGTCTTTCCCTTACTATGCTAAATCTTGTGATGGAATCTTGCCACACAATTTACTTGGCAGGATTTGACACAGTTGATCACTTTCTCTCCTTGGCCCCTGTGCACCACACCTCCCAGGTTTCCTCCTACCTCACTGCTTGCTCCTTTTCTGTTCCTCTTGTTTTTTCATCCTCTTCACTCAGACCTCTCAACAGTGGTGTGACCCAGGGATTAGTCTGGGTCCTCATCTCTAACCATATTTGCCCCCTTGGTAATTTCAACCAGTCTAGTGGTTCCATATACCTTTACATACAAATGATTTCCAAATTCATAGCCTTTAAATTCCATATTCACATATCAAACTACCTTGGAAATATAAAGGATATTCCCTTGGGTATGTAACAGACATCTTGAACTTAACATGTCCCTTACAAAAACCATGATCGTCTCCTGTCCCCTACTAACTTCCTCACTAAAGGAAAAAAACATGCTTCTCCTGCAATCTTCTTCCTCTCAGTTAAAGATACCTCCATTCTTCCAGTTGCTTAGACCAAAAACTTTAGTCTTCCTTGACTTCTTTTTAACTCTCACATTTGATAATCTATCAGGGAATCCCATTGGTTCTACTCTCAGAAGATATTTAACCACCTCTCACAACCCCTACTGTTATCACTCTTGTTTGAGCAATCAGTATTCTGCACCTGGATTACTGCAATTATCTCTTAATGGGTCTGCTTACTTTTGTACACTACTGTATATTCTTAATACATCAACAAGAGTGACTCTTTATAGTCCGTATAAGGACTACAAGGCTCAGAATCTGGATCCCTGTTACCTCTCTGATCTTTCTACCTGCTACTCTCCCACTAGCTCATTCTGTTTGAAGCACAATGGCTTCTTTTTTTGTTCCCTGAAAATGCCAGTCATCCCTTTGCCTTATGGCCTTTGTACTTTCTGTTCCCTCTGCCCTAATACTTTCTTCCTCTAGATGTCTGCATGGCCAACTCCCTAGTTCCTTCATGTCTTTTCTCAAATGTGTCAGCTTCTTAAGTGGACCACTGTATTTAAATTACCACCACTCAGACTGAACTCCTGCTCCCTTCCCCTCCTCTATACTTTCACATGATACTTTTATCTTCCTAGCGTATTTTATCACTTACTTATTTATCATGTTTGGTGCTTATTATCTGGATTTTCCCACTAAGAAGAAGCTCCACAAGGTCAGGATTTTTTTCTTTTTTGTTTACTTGTATATTCCATTACAGAAGAATGTCTGGCATACAGCAGCACTGAAGAAATATCTATTGAGTTAATGAACTCAATAACTATAAACGTCATGAAACAGTGATCATGTCTATGTTGGTCAGTACTGGATCCCCAGAGCCTAGCAGACTATTTAGCACTTAGCATACTACATGAGTACTTGTTGAATGAATGAATGAGAATGAGAAGTGGATTTATCAATCATGGCACAATCTTTGGTCACAAGTCCACAGTTTACAATAATAAATATTTTTCTTTGTTGCTCAAAATTAGAAATACTTACAATTTATAAGCTACACAAAGTACTAAGTATTTAGTGAGCTCCCATAGGGATAACCATAGACTAGGAAATGGAGTGATGGCAATCACCTGCTGCTGCAAACTTCGCCATTAAAATGACCTGGTCCAGGGCTTCCCTGGTGGCGCAGTGGTTGAGTCCGCCTGCCGATGCAGGGCACGCGGGTTCGTGCCCCAGTCCGGGAGGATCCCATGTGCCACGGAGTGGCTGGGCCTGTGAGCCATGGCCGCTGAGCCTGCGCGTCTGGAGCCTGTGCTCCGCAACGGGAGAGGCCGCGACGGTGAGAGGGCCGCGTACGGCAAAAAAAGAAAAAAAAAAGACCTGGTCCAAACGCCAGCACCATACTCAGGGAGCAGAGTGATCACTTTTTGGTTATCTTTTAAGTAATAACATTATTTCTAGTAGTTCTCAGTAACTGTTTTTAACTTTGTGCAGGTTTCCCCCTAACTTTTATTTTGAAACTTTAAAAATCAACATGCATTCTCTGATTGTAAACTGACACTGCACAGAAGATTTAAAACTTTACAGATAGATCTCTTAGGCAACTGCCTTGAACACTTACTCCGTGTGCTTTATTGGGATAACAAAGTGGCATCAACAACCTCCCACTTTCTACTCAGGGATTTTACTATCAGTAGATTCTAACATGCTTTAGACTATTAAAAACAGATACTTCACACATGTTTTGGGATTCATATATTGAGGGACTCAACACGGACTCAATACAAATTTTCTAGTCCACATAAGTTTCAATGGACTTCTAAACTGGAAACCAGTTTGATGAAGTTTGGAGGAGGGTTACTGATATTCATCCATAGCAGCCCCGTGGTGGTGTCTTCTGCCTGCTTGGTCATCAGAGTTCATGGGTAGCAGTCAAGGTGACAGGGACACAGAGTGAGGCTCTAACCAAGGAACAAGTGATTTCCCATGACTACACAGAGACTGACAATCATGCAAGGCTAACTCAGCGTTTGGCAGTTTTCTTATCACTTGATTCCTCTTGCCCTGAAAAGTTTTGTGGATATTTCAACTACACTGATTATTTCTTTGTCTCTGCTCCTCAGTAACGTGTTCTTTCCTTAGCTCTACATGTTTGGTTTAATGTAATCAAGACTAAGATAAAATATTTCACTAATAGTTTCTAGTAGCAAGAATGGGATAAACACGCTTGACATAAATGAGTCAGAATCATTCTTTGATGCACACAGCATCTCTTTTTCAAATTCACTTACACTACTTAACAAAATCCCACTAGGAACTAGACCTCTAGGCCTTTTTAATAGAGTGAGATAATCTCACAATCTCTAAACAAATGCTAGAGGAAAGGAAAGAACAAGGAGTTGGAGTTTCTTTTCTCTAGACAACCAAGTCAAACCAGCTCCGTGCAGGAACACCATTTATGTCTTGGTTTTGTAAACTAAATTCTGTGATTACAGTGAAAACCCAGCTCTGAACAAAAGGGTTTTTTCTTTTTTAAAGACATGTCCAGCTGGAGCCAGACAATTCTGAAATAGATCCCAGCTGTTTACATTATCGCAACACAAGAACAACTAAATACTACCACGGAAAGGACTATCAGTAGTAAATTCTTGTTTAAAGTTGTAGGTAGATAGAAAGCCAAATCCTTCAAGACCACTCCCACTCAGCAGTAGCTTAGAAAGGGTAGTAAAAAGAAGACATTAATTCTCACTTGCAGTTTTAACTGGCCCAGCTATCAACACTATAAGTCTTTTGGTGTCTCAAATTGTTCCAAGCATAAGCATGAGCATTTGCTACAGTGTGTATTTCCAAGTTGGAAAAGCTAGCCCTTTTCCAGGAACTTCAAAAATCTGCCAGTTTTGAGATAAATGTTTCATGTATTTCTTCCATAATCATAATTGTTTGTGGATTGTGTATTTTGTCTCACATTTAGTTTTTTTGCCTTTTTATAAATGCAAGCAGGTATAGATATTTCTATAAAGTCTCATTTTCATTACACAGCACAAAGCAAGTACTATTTAAAGTATAAAAAAAGTACTGAGTAACATAACCAGATGGCAATTTCCTTTAATCACAATAATCATAACTATATTGCTGATTAATTTGGTAGTATTCTTAATTATATGCTTTGTTACCAGTAAAATGAAAAATAGTACATATCTAAAATTTAGATTGAATAATGTTATTTTCTAGGTAAATAAATCTCCTGTTTTACTCTGTGCCCAGCATTATCTTCTAAGAGCACATGTATTTTTAAACAATTTATATTTATATTCCATTTTACATGCTTATAGTATATTCTCTCTTAATACTCATATTTATAAATTATACATTTGAATTTGGTTTTCATTTCAACACCTGACCAAAAGCAAAACATTTCAAGTATAAATATTTAGTCTCTCAAGATGAAACGGATTCATTTTCCTTTAGTATATGTGCATAGTATGTATGTTTTGTTTGGATATTCTTGTCTACGGAGACCTAACAAACCCATTCAATAATATTTTATATACATATAAATGCTAATTTTGATTGGGTAGCAGTTCAGAATCAAAGCCAAAGTTCATTTTCTCACCTGATGTTATGTCAATGTGCTATTAAACAGTACTCTTGAACTATAAATTTGTGTGTGTGTGTATATGTGCATCTGTGATGAAGCTATGTAGTTGAATATACTTTCTGAAAATAAAGCTGCAGGGAGTGAATTGGTGAAGGATGTCTTTCTCAACCTTACACAAGTAGTAAATTGGGTGACATTTGCTATTTATAACAGATGAAAACCACATGAGAATTTTTTTCTGCCCTAACCTCTGATGATTAGATAAGCTCAGTTTCTTTAAATGCTATGCTTAATATTTAAACTGAATCCTATTTAAAAAGATAGTCTAGGATGAACTGATAAAGACATTCCAGATGCAATCTTCCAGAAATGACAATATAAACTTAATCTCTTGAAGAATAAATTTAGGCAATATGCCAGATTTTGAAAGTCAAATGCTTTCAGATGATAACTAGTAAGTTTCTCATAACACGTTTAATTTTTTATACCCAAATTCTCTATTCACACATGTAATCTTCACAGTTACATGAGACTATAAACCATTATTTTAAAAAATAAAAACTTTAAAATTTGAAAATAAAAATAAGCAACCTGTTTCCCAGGACAGATGAAATGATCCAAAAGTTTTACCTTCTTTTTGCAGAAACAAATACTGAAAGCAGTTAACCAAGACCAGTTAACCAAGATTAAAAGAGAATAAATGAGTGTATAGTTTTGGATATGTTGAGGTTCTGATGCCTGTGTTAGTGAAGGACTTCCTAGCCTTAAAGAAGTAATAATTACCTTGCGGGAATGCTAACATTTAAGAAAAAAGGTAGTCAATGCAGAAAAATAAAACACTTAGGAGACAGAAGGAGGAGTAATTAAATGCAGCAGGGAGGTCACTGGTAGAATATCTCAGAAGCCAAGAGAAGTTGAATCCTCAAGAAAGAGTAAATATTTAACAATGGCAAAGACTGAGGAACGGTGAAATAAGATTAAAGCTTAAGAAACACCAAGTTGGTGTTTGGATGAGGCCAATCAAAGGTCATCTATAAACAGTTTTGGTACGGAGACTGGAGTGGAAGTCATATCAGAGCAGGTTGTTGAGTGAACAGGAGGTGAGAAAGTGGGACCAGCAGTTTAGACAGCTCCTTTCTTAAAGGATGAGATACAAGCAAGAAGAATATGCATGGTTAAAGGAGTTTTTTATTTTTTTGTTTGTTTATTTTTAGGATAGAAGATACTTGACTACATTTGAGTACATTTATAAACTGAGGGGAAGAAGGCACTTGAGAAAGGATAAAATGAAATTCTAGATATGAGAGCAGAGGCAGATCCTAAGAATTCTGGAATTGGAGATGTGCGTGGAAATCCTTCCAAGACCATCACCACTCCCAACCCCACCCCCCATCCTGCTCTATTTCTCTCTTCTCCACAGCATTGAGACCTTCATAATACTATATAATTCACTTTTTGTTACCTTTACCATTTGTCTTCTTCACCTCTCCACCTCAATCTCCTTTGTGACCTCTTCATTTCCTGCTATTCCTACTTATCCTTTAAATCGAAGTGTCCTCCCAGGACTATAAAGTTCACAGGGGCAGAGATCTTTATCTTTTGTTCATTCATATATTTCAACACCTACAACATGGTGGGCATTCAACAAATACTTGCTAAATGAAAAGATGTTGGAGTGTAAAAATTAAATTTTGCTGGGGTTAGCTTGAAAGATTTTATTCCTTTTTCTGCAAAGTAGGAATAATTAAGCTGTAATTTATAAGGAAAGTAAGCTCTAGAGAGATTTCATATATACTGAAAGGTAAACATTCACTATATAGATCAGAGATTATTTATAGTAGTCCGAGAGCCCCATTTAAGTTCATGATTTGTCTATCCCACATACTGATTTATTTTTCTTTTTAATTAGCTACCATCGTTTAAACATTAGATTTAATGCAGCAATTCAGATGTACTGCTTGTCTTGTAAAGCTGGAGGATGTGGCAATACTTGATTCATATTTCAGCATGACAACAATCACCTGGATCTGATTTGAGGCTGTCCCTTCACCACCACCACCCAGGACATAGGTTCACAAGATGAAGCATGTGATCTTCATTTGCCAAAGTCCTCACCATTCACTATGGTATCCTTAACCCCTAAATCTGCTGTCAATTTCCATTTATTATTGAACTTGAGCTACTGTTTTGTATAGTATGGCTGCTTCATCTCTCCTGGCCTTTTAGGCAAATGTGCTTGCAATCCATGACATTGATAGTATTCAACTAACAGGTAATTTGTGTTCCAATGGGGTTTTCTTTTATCCTTAGAAACAGATTAAACTCCTCACCATGGTTAATTAGATCCTATATGGCCTGGCTGCTCCAATCCACTGAACTCCCTTAACAACTCTCCACTTGGCTTTAAATGCACTCCTACTTTCTGTCCTCAATGGCCCTCTTCCTTTTTCTTAAATATATCAAGCTCCCTCCAGACTCTATGCCTTTATATTTTCAGTTTCCTTTACCGCAATTTCTTTCCTTCAGATAATCAGCATGGCTGGCGTCTGATTCTGTCACACATGCAAATATTTGTCAACAAGCAGCCCCCTCCGTCCGACCCATACAAGTTGCTCTGAAATCTCAATGCAACTCAGCCCTCTGTCCTTTTAAGATCTCCAACAAGCGACTTGCATGAAAGGTTTACTCAAGGCAAAGGGGACAATTTTCTAGGTGTAGGGTTAATTTAAACTTCTAGTCAGAATCAAGTGACAAAGACCGCACACAGAACAGACTGGAATTCCGAAATTACATTCCACTTTGAAGTATGTACACTATGAGGTTTACTAGATTCTTAAACCCTGTTCATCCAAATGCAATGAATGTATCCATTCAATGTATCCAGCCAGTAGACGTATCTTGAACACCACTTACTTCCCTGAAGAAAAATTGTTTCTAACGTATTATATGCTAATGTAAAACTTTCTGGTATTGATCGGAGTTACAAACGGTGCTCTTCTTATGTAAGTTTTCCATTAGTGTCCTTCAAATGCTAACTCACTCCCTGGAGTGTTAGTCCTGACTAGTGTACCTTTAATATTAATAAACCCTTCCTAAGGGTCGATAAAATTAACACATATTCATTCCTGTACATGTACACACACCACATACTCCATGACGTGTTTTAAATCACATCATAAGAAACATATTAGGAATCAATCACTCATACATAGAACAAATACTGAGAATCCTCTCCTCCCTTCCCCTCTCCATACCTTAAATCAATTTTGAGTGAATTGACAAGAAAATAAAAAGTTGGCTTACTGTGGGGCTATGAGTGACTGGTTTACTCCTTAATTCTTTCCACGGAACTGACGGGATTTGAAGAAATTGTTTCTGGCACTCCCACTGTAACTTGAAATGTATTTGGTCACAGAAACAAGGCCAGTGTTGACCTGGCCCTTAAAAAGACGCTCCGCAGCCCGGAGAACAAGCCGAATATGGCGAACAAGGCGAACATGGCGCACGTGGCACGTGGTGCTGCGCACAGCATGGCACAGAGTGCGTGGCCCGAGGTCTGCGTTCTATGCGCCTGCGCAGCGTCTCTGCGCCGGGGTCAGAGGCTGCCGGCGTTGCCGTGTCCGCCCAGGTCCCTGGAGGCTGAGGGCGGGCTGCTGGTGGACGCCTTGCAGGCGCTGCGCACCGGCCCACCTCCGTTCTCCGAGCGTAAATTAACAGACACCCTTGAATGGATAACAACAGAAAACACTGTTGGAGTAGTGTGGGGATCGACAATTTTGCACAGGAAGCTTTGGAGCTGTTGTTTACTGTAGCTTGCGTGAAGCTGGGACAAAATTGAACATACTCATTCGGTGCTTTGGAAAGTGCGAAAGCTGCTAGTGAACGCTAGTCTCCTCTCTCAGGAGAAGTAACTGAAATGAATGCAGCTCTAGCAGAAAATCCAGGGCTTGTCAACATATCTCGTTATGAAGATGGTTGGCTGATCAAGATGACACTCACTAACCTTTCAGCACTAGATGTGTGAAGAAGCATATGAGAGATACATAAAATGTATTGAGGAATGAAGATGGAACCCCTAAATAAACTAGTTTGAAACAACTTAATCTAGCATAGTTGTCTTAAGTTAGTGGTGGAGAGATTTTTAAAAAGCAACTTATAGCAAAAGGAACTACTTGCCACGTTACCTGAAGAAAATACCCCTTAACTTCCTAATGACTTCACGTAAACATTATGCATCTTTTTCACAGCACCCTATGAATTTTAGGATAGGCTCCAGTTATAATATTCAGAATTCCTGAAACTGTGGTAAAACTGGTTATAAAAATTATATAATTCAAAGATAACATTGTTATCTTAAGCCTTATATAATACTGTAACTTGCTTACAGCCATCCCTGGATTGGGGTCAAAATACCTAATGATCTTCCCATTAGAAATAACTGGCAGTGGAGAAGAGGTTTTGTTAGTCGTACAGTGTCAGACAAAGAAAAATACTGTCTTAATTTTGCAATATACTGTGTTTGCTGGTGCTATTTTTATACACTGAAGCAACAGCCTTGCAGGAAAATAAAGTTTAATAATGAAATATTCAACTCCTTAATTAAAAACAAATGGAACCGTTGCTTCTGCATTTCTGTACCTATATGGGTTAAATAGGCACTGAAGGCTTCCCTGAATAACTGTCATGAAACCTGAACTATGTTCTTCCCATTTTTCTCTTCCTGCTTCTTGGAGTATATTTATTGCACACAGATGTAAACAGCAATGTAGAATTTACCAACAATTTCATAAGATAAAATAAGGGGAGGGTCTAATATCAGATACTCCAAAGTAAATCCTCTTAAAATCTTCGTGAGCCATCTCTCTTCTTTCAGGTCTGTCTTCCAGGTCCCTCCTGCCCCTCTTGTGATCCAGCAGATGTCCCTCTTCTTTCCCTTCCCTCAGATGCTGCCCAGCTCCTGTGGATTCCATCCCTTCTCTTCCAAAAGCAAACGTGTTTCTTTTCTTTCATATGCATAATAACCTACCTTTTTTTTTTTTTTTTTTTTTTTTTTTTTTTTTTTTTTTTTTTTTTTTTTTTTTTTTTTTCTGAATCCTTGGTGCCAGTGATGGCACAGGTCCCAAAGCCCAGCATCCACTGAATGAATGAATGTTTACCAAAACAGCAAATGTAGGTCCTCCGGAGGATTTGTATGTCAGCAGTCTTGAAAAAGAAAACAAAATTCCCCACATTTTACATGTTTTTATAGAAAAATAGATTGATTTCTAAACACCTTACAAGCATGTTTGTGGAACACGGCTCTTCTTAATTTGGAGACTTCATAAATACAAGAAATAGAAAAAACAATGCTCATTAAGTTTGGATTTTCTTCAAGTATGATGGTTGTGGCTTCTTATGATGATATTTGGTATGTAGCAGAAAAGGTACAAGCTGTTCAGTCTCAACACACACCAATCTACACTTATTTGTGTACAGAGTATTAACCTAAGGACAAATATCTAAAAATAATTGGGCTATCATAATAAGTGCCCTAAAATAACTTTGTTAAAAAAAAAAACCCTGAAAAATTTGATTCAGTAATTGACTCTTCAACAGATGTAATCTGTCTTTCTACATTTTTTTGGCGATTACATTTTCTAGGAAAAAAAAAATCAGGACTAAGTTCATTTGCAATTTTGCAGTAATATTGGTGCAGGAAGTAGTTCAGGAGGAGTAGGACATTTCCATAATTTATGGAAAAAGTATTTCAGAATATTTGAAATTAGTACAGTCGTGGAAAAATATCTGCCTTATTCCTAAGTAGCATCAGCTCTACAAATGGGCAGAGAACAAGCAGCTGTCTAAATATTATGATGTAAGGAGAATATTATAAAGTCCTGATTTTCTGAATCATCTCCATCTATTATTGTCTTTCTTGACACCTGGATTAAAATTGCCATCACTTGAAACTTTCTTTGGACTATGAGAAAAGAAGTCATATTCTTCAGGAAAAAACAAATTGTTAAAATGTTTATCATATTATACTGCAATGGAGGTAAATCTTCAATTAGAAATACACTGTGACTAGAAGAATGAGATCTTGGCCCAACAGGAATGAGAAATTGGATGTCATAGTGGGAAAAGAACTACAGTTGACCATTGAACAACATAGGTTTGAACTGCTTAGTTCCACTTACACATGGATGTTTTTTCAGTAAATATGTACTACCGTTGTCAAACCCAAGTTTGTGTGCCTGACACACGGTGAGGCCAAACAAACCAAAACGCCGGCACTTGGAGTGGAGAAAGGATTATTTATTGCAGGGCCATGCAAGGAGAACAGGATGGCTCGTGCTCAAAAGACCTGAACTCCCCGATGGGTTTCAGGGAAGAGGTTTTTATAGGCAAGATTTGGAGGGAGGTCTGCAGGGTGTGTGACTTTCCTCTGATTGGCTTGTGGTGAGGTAACAGTGTGGTGTTCCAGAAATCTCAACCATCAGCCTTCTGGTTCCAACCAGCCTGGGGTCCACATTCTTTGCTCAGCCTGAACTTACCATCCTCCACCTGGGTGGGGGCCTTACTTCCTGGAGAAGAACTCAGAGATATGTATCAAATTGATCCGCACATCCCCCTAGGAGGAACCAGGATCAGGCCCCATGGCTGCACTGTTGTTTCTTTCTGCATTCCCTCACTTCCCTAATTAGTAACTGTTTGAATCTGACCTTTGGGACTCAGGGAAGGTCTAGGAGGCTGAAAGCCTTTGCTTACCAACAAGAAATGGGGGACATGGAAAGGCTTTTATGCTTGGCAGGTCCCTATAGGGCCCTGCTCATTTTCACTAGTGTGCTACACAATCTGTGGTTGGTTGAATCCGCTGGTGCAGAATTTGCAAATATAGAGGGCTGACTGCAAAGTTATATGTGGGTTTTTGACTCTGTGTGTGTGTGTGTGTGTGTGTGTGTGTGTGTGTGTGTGTGTGTGTGGTGGGGGTGGGGATGGGGGTTGGTGCCCTAACTGTGTGTGTGTGTGTGTGTGTGTGTGCTGGGGGTGGGGATGGGGGTTGGTGCCCTAAACCTCCGTGTTGTTCAAGGGTCAACTGTAGAGTCAAATTCAGGAATTTTGGGTTCTGATATTGACTTGCCAAGCCATGTTGGGAAACTCATTTAATAATTGGCAGACACAACTTTCTAGCTGTGAAATGGGAATAATAGCAGTAGCCCATTCCATGTGACAGTGTAATGTTGAGAATAGAATGATATATATACTTTTTGCCCTGAAAAATTGAAAAGCACTGTAATAATATGTTATTACTATTATTACACATGATGATAGAATTAGAATCAGGAGAATAATAGGGGCAACAGAAGGGAGCCCCACTGTAGTTTAGATAGTATTAATTATAAATATTGGTGATATAGGATAAAGGTGCATAGGAAGGAAAGAGGATGAAACTTCCAAAGTGATCCTCCAGTCCAAGACAGATTGGATGCCCCACAAAGAGGTTGGGGTAAGTCATGCTTAAACTGAACCTCACTTTTATCTAAAATTAACTATGATCATAGTACAAGGATCAATTAGGTGAGTGGGAAAATATAGATGAACAGAAACAACAAAATAAATGGTATCAAGAATTATAGATTCTGTTTACTTGTATTTTCAAAACCAAATTGAAATAATGATGAGGAGGAGCTCAAGAGCTAATTTTGGGGGGAATTTTTAAAAAGTTTTTCTTTGCTATGTTTTCCTAGAATCTCCAGGAGATTGCTTTTAATGTGTTATGATATCACGCGTGTCAGTATCTGGCATGTCTTCTCCACAATTCACTGAAGTAAGTGTCTACTCTGAGAAAACTGACAAATTTTAAGCATTCTAAAACCTAGGTTGTGACAATTCTGGGCAAAATATGTCTTTTATAATCACTCAAATTCTGTCATCTGGTTATTTACAGATCCACACAATGAGCACTGACCAGGAATGCTCAAGGCTTTGTAGTAATAAAATTATTGCCTCAGGAACCAAAGAAAGCATGAAACCAGTTGTGATGATTTTGACCCCTGACCTGAAAGTCTGATATTCATTCTTCAAAAGATGCCTTGCCTGTGGGGAGACAATTACTGTCTTTGTAAAAGATGTCCTAAGTGTTTTTTTATTACTTTAGTTCCAATCATTAGTGTGAGGTTTAGATTTTTAACTTGAAGGTCACTCCTGAGACATATCGGAATATTTTCCATTTTTGTCTGGTTCTCAGCTCATCATAAGTTGCATTCAAAGATGGAGGTATGGGGGGGTGGAAAGGAATACCCCAGTTGCCTTTCATTTTCCTTTTCTGTCTTCCATCCCAGAAGGAGATCACAGGGAAGACATAAGAAAGAGAGAATAGGCTATTTGGGACACTTTGGGTTTCACATGTCAAAACTCAAATCTAATTAGCTTAGGCAAAAGGGAAATTTGTTGAAAGATTACTTGGTTACTTTATGCTATTAAGGGAAAACAAACTACCAGGAAAGAAAGGAAAGGAAGCTGAGCCTCAGGAAACAAAGAGAATCAAAGTCTGCCATCTCTTCCATTTCCTTTATTTTACCTGTCAATTTCATCCTCCCTATGGTCCACTGCAGAGCAGCTATCTCCTTAAGTAGGAAACCTGGTCATCAAGAGCAAACAAGTTTAACATCGTACACCATCCATAAATTAAAAACTCTCTTATAATGACTTGGTTTCTGACAGTAAGATCATGGGGGAAGGATTACACTTAACCCAGCGTGGGTCAGATACCCCTGGTTTGGCACAGTGGCCAGAGGACAAGATAATATACGAAACAGGCACTGCTGATTTGTACCTTGTGTTTGGAGTGGGGAGAAGAGTGGTTCCTGAAGGAAAGTGAGTGGGGAGAACAGTCATTCCCTATAAGCAGGGGAGAGTAGAGAAAAGACTAAACAGTAGACACTCATTATAAGGAACAAATCAGGAATATCTGGGGGATGATGTTACTTGTTGAGAAGTAAATCTTTCTTAGAAACTTAGAAAATTATACCTCTTATTTCCACCCACTTCTAATTATATTCTGGTAGTACTGTTGGTGAATTTCCAGAACATGCAGCCTCCAATTATAAAAAAGGATTGTGCTCAGAAACTTGATTTGTAAGGGATTTGGAACTGAGAATACATAGAATCAATGCCTTTTTGTTTTCAGGCCAATTTATAGAAACACAGTCTATGATATTGCCTAAATTATTATACTAACTGACTATTTCAATCTCACAAAACATCCATTAGAGAATCCTCCTAGAGTGTCCAGCTTCCACATACCATGGAAGACATTTTACCTCTTAGTGGTTTTGCATGGACATCAGGCAGCCAGGTTGTGGTTGGGTAAGAGAAGGCGGGAAGGGAAGTCCCCTGGGACTCCCAGGCACCAGCATTTTTGTCACTTGTTGTGTTTGGTGTGGCACAAGGCAGAGAATACAGAATAAAGTCCAAAGAACTGTGTTCTGGATTGAATGATTGCTCTTCGCTGTGGGACTTCAGAAAACAGGCCTTGGTTCACATCTTAATATGATGGTGGTGGTGGTGGCAGTGTGTGTGTGCATGTATATATGTTAAGAGGCAGTTGGACTGTCCTTTGAACTCAAGACTGCTTTTTAAAGTTCTTTCGACCTTGAAAGGTCATGCTTCTATGATTGAGAAAAAGCTCTTTTCTCAATCTAGGTCTCTAGGCTAATATAGTTTGTGGGGAGGAGACTAGAAGGGATTAGAACAGGGGTACAGGCTATTCTTCTTCCATGTCCATTGGTTTATATGGCTCCCTTACGAAAGCCTTCTGGAGGATAAAGGGGGTCTGGTCATGCTCCTTTCTTGAGGTTCCCTATATTAACAAATGAAGAGATGCCAAAACAGGATTGCAAAAATGATGGAATTGTCAATATTTTCATTTGACAACAAAATTTACAATATGATATAATTGAACTATTCATAATTATAATATTTGTAAAAAAAGAATAAATCATGGTATGATCCAGGTAGTATGGTCCAGTAATCAGATGTATGTGTGAAGTTTTATGAGTGGTACTTTAAAAAAGTATTGTCAATAAACTTGTCAATAAATATGTCAATAAATATATCTGTTATTGTCTATATGAACATTTGGAGATAATATCAAAAGTCTAAATCATGGCCAGTTTTGCATAAGAGGCCCTAGCCAAATGGCCCTTCTGGTATCTTCTCTGAGAGGCCCAGCTACCTTGTGTTAGCAAATTGGAGACTGTTTCTAGTCAGTGTATCAAGCCAGAAATAATAGTGTTCATTCTCAATAATTTCATTTTATCTCTAAAAATCTGATGGTTACTCTCGGTTTTATATATATATATTTATTTTATTTATATATTATATATTTATATATATATATATATATATATATTTCCCTCAGAGTAGTGTCTATTATTTGAGGAAGAAATGAAATAAATATCTAAGAAAAGGTAAACAGACTAGATACACGGTAAGTTAAGGGAACACACTGAAAAAATTTCAAATAATTTTGGGTGTGCTAAGCCATAAACATACTTTAAGAGAATTTTGCCTCTGAAACAATGAAATTCAACAAGGTTTTTGAAAAAGCTTACATTAATTTTTATTAATAATTTTAGAATTTTTCTAAGACAAAGGTGATTGTAAATTGAATGCAATGTATGTATACTGAAAGTAAGATTGTTTTTGCTTTCAACAGAAGAATCTGGAAATTCAAAAGCCGTGGTTTTAGGGCAATTAATTTATAATGTCTGAGCGGGGTTGGAGTGTTCTAATTTTGGTATTGAAAAAATTTTCGCAGGTAACTGATACTCATGTGTTGAGAAACTGAGTAAATTAGGTAAGTAAACACATATTTTTCCTAATTATTACATTTAAATATTATAGGGCAGAAATAACAGAAAATTACCATTTTAAGTGAAAATGTTGTTACGATTATTCCTTCATGTAAACAATATAAAATGGCTACTCACTATAGAATTTGAGTATATAATTGCTCCTTTGCATCAAGTATTCTTAATAAAATCAAAATTTGAAAAGAAATAAAAAGAAATAAAAGAAGTGGTATCAGCTCATCCAAGGAGAGTTTGTTAAAGATCTATGTAAAATGAAGAGAGACTGTGATTTTACACGTGGGAGACAAGTAAAACAGACCAACTGTAGGGCAGCAAATCAAAGAAGAAAGTAGGTCAGCGAGCCCCATGGTGATACAATGAATTGCTATTATTTAAAGGGATGGTCAGAGAGTAAAACTGCCTGTGCACAAGAATGCCTATGAGAACAATGGTAAATCTGAGCAAAAAAAAGCAGGGTCAGAGCAAGAGTTGCAAAGCTCAGCGTGTGAACTGCAAGTCCTTGGGTCAGGCGGAGGATAAAACAGAACAATCTCGTCATTCAGAAGCTTCCTGGCAGCCAGGGCCAGCAAGCTGTGTAATGAGAAACAAACTGAGCTGAGGCCCTCTGCAGAGAAAAGGGGAGGGAAACAGCCTCAGGATAGGAGAGAACTGAGCTGATTTTGAGACTGCATGTAACTATCAACTCATCAGGATTAATACTTTCCCATGAAAGAAAATTTTAAGTTACTGGAGAATCACTGAGGAGACCAAAATACTTAATCAAATCCATTTACATTGTGAAAGCCATGTACCCAATGGGATTAATTAACTGTGTTTGGTGATCAGAACATTATATACTGGGGAATACCATTTCTCCTTTCCATCTTTAAGATTTGCTGCCTATTTTCTTGGACTAGGTGGAGTTTCAGAATCATAATTGCTAAGTGAGTCTAGAGTGGTAATCTAAAATACTATAGGAGACTGAGAAGAACAAACTAACTCCAGGCCAAAAATAATCTACCTTTTCTATTTATTATAGGAGATGTGACTTAAAGGGATTGAGCAGAAGTTCATTTATCTGAAAAAAAAATTTGGCTACGTTGAAAAGTCTTTATATGTTGAATAGGGAATATTTTTAAAGAAAGTGAGATTGAAGTTAGTCATTTCTTTACTTAAAATGCATTGAGCATCTATAATGTTCAGGCTTTGTTCTGGGCTCTGCTGATCAGTCAGTGAACAAAACAGAGTATTGACTCTGATTTCATCGTGCTGATATTCTAGCGGGAGGCATACCAGAACTCCATAAATAAAGATATATGACACCAGGGAGTGATTAATGCTCTAAAGGAAGGAAAAAAAATAAGATAAATCACCATAAGTGGACTGAAAGTAAGGGAAAGAAAGAGATGGGGTGTTTTAGATGGGACGGTCAGTGGTCTTCTGTGAAATGATGACATCTCAGCAAAGACCTGATTGGCCAACTGAGATGAAGAAGAAAAACATGTGGGTCCCTCAGAAGAAGAGGAATCCAGTAAAGAGAGCAAGGAGGACAGGCCTGAGGCTGTTTGAGGTCTATGTAAAATATCAATGTAGGCAAGCAAGTGAGGGAGCGTTGGAAGGAGATAAGTTCAGGAGGCAGAACCTAATCATGAAGCATCTTAATGATTATAAGTTTATGGTGAGGCATTTGAATTTCATTCTTAAGATAATGAGAAGTCATCAAAGATTTTCATCGGAGGAATAATGTAATTTTTTAAAAGATTATTCTGTAAATTCTTTTGGGAATTAACTGTAGGGTGGAAGGAGAGAAAGTGGGGAAGCAAGTTAGAAGGTTATTGAAGTCCTCGAGGTAGAGATTAGTGATGGATGGGACTAAGGTGGTAGTGCTGGAACTGATGAAAAATGATTAGACTTGGGATACAATTTTGCATGTAGAGCCTTCAAAATTTGGTCATGCATTGGAAGAGGAGTATGAAAGGAACAAGAGGAAGCAAAGAATACACTGGGCCTGAGAATATTCTGTTAACTAAGATGGAAAAGATTTGGAAAACAGAAGGTTGGTAGGGGCTAGGTGCTTGTTTCTCTTTGTTTGAAGATTGGGGACAGAATCAAGATCATGTTTTGGATATACTAAATTTGGGATGCCTATTAAACACTTAAAAGTCAGAATACAGTTAGGCTGTTGGTTTTATGAACCTGAACTTAGATGAGGGATTGGGACTGATAATATACAATTGGAAATCATCAATTTATACATTATATTTAAAGCAATAGTATTGGATGAGATCACCTAGGAAGTGAGTACAAATAGAGAAAACATTCAATAACCAAGTCCTGGAACTGGCTGGCATGTAAGGTGAGAATGAGTAGGACTGTCTAGCTGAAAAGACCAAGAAGGAGTAGTCAATAAGGTAAGTGGAGAAACAGGTGTGTTTGGCCATCTTGAGGTCAAATTAGTGTTTCAACAAAAAGAAGTGACCACTTATGTTAAATGCTGCCAAGATTTTGTCTAAAATGGTGTGAAACTGACCACTGGGTTTCCCCAGAAGGAGTATGTTGGGGAAACTTGACAACTATTAATGGAGTGATGAACATAGAAGTCTGATTGGAGTATGTTAAGGAGAGGTTATAACGTGATGCAGTCTATTTGTTATACTATAATGAGTTTTACTCTAAAGTTTTCTAAAGAAGGGAGAAGGGGCAGTGACGAGAGGTGGAGTGGAGTCAGGAGACAGTTTCTTGAAATGGAAGAAATTTTGTGGTTATGGGACTATTTTAGTAGAATGGAAGAAACTGATGATGCAAGAAAGAGAGGTCTTAATTTTAGGAGAATTCTTTGAAAGGGTAAGAGATATTATGAAAAAGAGGGGTGGAAAAAATGAGAGGTGAGGCTTATGAGAGGAGGCAGAGATATGGGATGGGCACTGATTCAAATATCTTGGTAGATTTGGCCATGCTGTTGTCAGTTCATTAATGATTACTTCAATTATCCCTGAAAAAATCAGCTGAGTGTGAAGAGAGTGTGGGGTTACTGGAGATTTGAGGAGTGAAAAATCTTACAATCTGACAATCTCTGATGCATTTAGACCAGTGATGTTCAAAGTGATTCTTGATACAGGTGGCTTAATTAATACCATAAGGCTGACTTCCCCACCCCCTGACAATCAGTGGGAAAGAGCTTTTATAGGTGGAGGGAAGGGGCTACATGCAGAAATAGCACAGTCATCTCTGACAGTCACCTTGAAATTGGCCATGCGGTGGGCTGATCAGTGTCATCTTGATTGTTTGAAGTACAGTTAGTCTTCAGTTCCAGGGTCGGTTTGTTCCCATTTCTTTGAGGTCAATTCTCAGAATTATGGCAGCTTATGTCATGGCTACAGTCTGATTCATCGTGTAGTTAACTTCTTCCACCTGGTGGGGGTTTCAGTATCTACAAGACAGCTCAAAGGATATGGCTCAGAATATTATCTACAGCCCTTGAGGAGAAACTAAAGGTCCTTGACTTTGATGACTAAACTATTATTATTTGGTCTTGTTTGACTGCTTTCCTTTACTCCTGCATTTTTTTCACTTCTCTGATTAAACTTATTCTTTGGCTAAAGTTTTTCTACAGACAAAATGCAGGCTGAGGAAATAGGGGAAGGACCATAGGGCCCTGCTGCATTTCAAGGCTATGGTAGCCAATAGTGACTATTGTTGCTTCAATAGGAAGGTACTCTCCTTGGAAGACACAGACTTCTAAAATGCCAGCACAGGACATCCTTCTGTGGACACACTTAAAAAACACAGGCATCATTTGTTCTGTGGCTTTAAATGCAACTCTCTTGTTATTTTATTTTTAGTGCTTTCAAGGCTAACCACGGACTCCTGTTGATTGATGCATTCTTTATTTTAGATATGCTATTGTGTTCAATCAATGGCAGTCAAGTCCGGCAGGTGAGGGAGCCATTCTGTCTCTTTCTAAAGTGAAACTGCCCAACACTGTTTAGCTCCATTATGTGTAGGCTTAAAAATTTAACTTTACTTCTGAGTTCATGGAATGCATTAGCTTTGAAGAGAAAGGGGGTATTAGAAGGGCACTTGGCTGTAGAGAGCAAAAGAGGCACTCAGTCTATCAAAGTGATTCTCACCCTAGGCTGAATAGCAGGATCCTTGCAAAATTAAGAAACATATTCTTGCCTGGCTCCAACCTCAAACTTACTGATAAAGATGTGGGCACTTTACATTTTGATAAGTGAGACTAGATTACTCTCCAAAGATATTCTTTGAATTCACACTTCTAATGATAGCAGGTAGGTATACCTCCTCCCCTCCTCCTCAGCATTTACTGCTTAATCTTTCACCTAGGTTTTACTCTTGGGCAACAGCTTTGGTAAAATATACGATAGGTAAAATATACATAAATATATAATACTTCATATGAATACCATATAAACATGCTGCCCCTATTCCCATGTATGATGAAGAGAGAAGCATATTACACATTTATTCTTCTGCAGAGAAATGCTTATCTAAGTAATGGGTGGTTAAGTGAAATGATCCTGTGTTGATTTGCAGTTTATATTAACTGAACAGTCATCGTATTAGAGCAGAGATCAACTGTGCTCTTTATATGTAATCTACTCCAAATGAAGTAGAAAGGGATAGATTTAAGATGAGTTCAGGACATGATGTGTGTTTAGCTTTGGGATGAAATCAATATGTCACTTGATCTCTGTGACCCTCAGTATATTAATGTATAGCTATTTATTATAAATGAATGACAAGAAGATTAAACAAAATACATGTGAAAGCATTTTGGGAAATGCAAAGCACATTTTCAATCAGAGATGGTGGGCCTTGATGGTGGGCCTTGATGGTGGGCCTTGATGATGACATCAAGGAGACTTGATGTCCCATATTATAGCTTAAATTATAGTCCTTGAGGGCTTCCCTGTGGCGCAGTGGTTGAGAGTCCGCCTGCCGATGCAGGGGACACAGGTTCGTGCCCCGGTCCGGGAAGATGCCACATGCTGCTGAGCGGCTGGGCCCGTGAGCCATGGCCGCTGAGCCGGTGCGTCCGGAGCCTGTGCTCCGCAACGGGAGAGGCCACAAGAGTGAGAGGCCCGCGTACCGCAAAAAAAAAAAAAAAAATTATAGTCCTTGAGTATATCTAGCATGATTTTTTTCATAAAATTTGAAGGATCAATATACAAGCAACCATTAGAAAAATCATTCTTTTAGGGCCACTGAACTCACTCTTTTGTACATAGTAGGCCTTCAGAAAACTAATGCTTGTTAAATGTATTTTGCAAATAGTTTTCTCATATAGAAATCAGACTTACTGCTTCCCTTAATCTAACTAGTGTATTGCTCAGTCAACGGCTGTCCAAATTACTATCTCCTGAGTTGGAGCTCTTCTTTCCCACATCAGAACTCTCCAAATGCTTTAATTCTACATATCTTCATTAAATTAACTTCATTTATGTACATGCCATCACCTCTGACCTACAACCCCATCTGATTTGTAGTTGTGCCTCTCTCCTGCTCAACACACAGTAGGAATTTTATTATATTTAACTCCTATTGCTTCTTTTCTAATAACATGTACATTATTTGTAACTTGGTTCCATTCTGGGAATGTTGCTGGGCAAAGTTAAATCGTACATCTTCCTGCTTACAAACTCTATTAAAAACACTAACAGCAATGATGACAAAAAAGACTGAAAAGTTACATCTAAATCTATCAGTTTTAAGTTGAAAGAATTTGATAATGAAAAAAGCCTTATGATCTTGAGTCACCACATTTTCCTTCAGGTTTTAACTTTGGAAAAGATCAATAACAGTGGTGGTAGATTGAGTCCTGGTGGCCCAGGTGAAGAGCCCCCAGTAGGAATTAGGGGCCCAGGTTTGTGTCCCAGCCCAGCCTATGATTGCAGTGTGAATTTAAGCAAGTCACTTTGCCATCTGAAATTGTCCTTTCATCTTTAAAGTGAAGAGATTAGACTAGGATTCATATTCACAACTATTTGTGAGTCAGAGACCCCTCTGAGATTCTGCTGAAAACTATGGACCTTCTTCACTGAAGAGGCACAGAAACAAGTATAAATAGAGTTCCAAGAGGGTCAGAGGCTCTCAAAATACATCCACAAATTCCCCAGAGGACTTTAGAATGATTTCAAACTTCTAAAGTATGTGGTTGAAAAAAAAAAAGAAACCATTTATATTTGCTACTCCCGATGTGAATTGTTTTAAAATGTGGATTTGGGCCACTTAAGTCATTTAAAGTTAGAATTACTTTTTTGTAACTTATAGTACTCAGAGCAAAGCAAAATTTTCAGTAGGAAAGAAGATCTCCTTTGTATATGAATAGCATCCCAGGGTTGGTGAGCTTGTTAGCCTGCCCTGCTACTCAGTCCAGGGCTCCTTCTCGCCTGAAATGGAAATTTAGCTTTGACTTGGACACACACAGTGACGGGGAGCTCACTCACATGCTTATTGCTGGGCAAACATAGAGAGTTTAGAAATTTTCTTCTTTATATTGAGCCATACAAATGTCCCTGACTTAACAATGGTTTGATTTAAGATTTTTTGCCTTTACGATGGTGCAAAAGCAATATGCATTCAGAAGAAACCGTATTTCGAATTTTGAATTTTGATCTTTTCCTGGGCTAGTGACGTGCAGTAGGATATGGTCTCGTGATGCCAGGCGGGGCAGTGAGCCCAGCTCCCAGGTAGCCACAGGGTAATGAGTGTAAACAACAAATACAGTACACTTCCAACCATTCTGTACGCATACTACCATTCTGTTTTTCACTTTCAGTATGGTATCCAATAAATCACATGAGATATGCCACACTTTATTATAAAATATGCTTTGTGTTAGATGATTTTGCCCAACCACAGGCTAATATAAGTGTTCTGAGCACGTTTAAGGTAGGCTAGGCTAAGCTATGATGTCCAGTAGGGTGGGTGTATTAAACGCATTTTCCACTTATGATATCTTCAATGGGTTTGTTGGAATGTAACCCCATTGTAAATCTAGGAAGATCTGTACTCTGCCCTCACCACATAAATGTCAGCTATTGACACTATTGCTGCTCTCAGTTGCCACTTAGATATATTTTATTTCTTTTTCCAGGCTTTTAGGAATTCAATGGCAGCCTCTTTTGTCCTCTCTTAATTTTGCTAAACAGTGCAGTTTCATATCCAATTCTTCTGGAAAAGATTTCATAAAACTGCTTTTAATCTCAATTACTTCCTTCAATGGAACTCTTGAAATGCAGAATCCAGAATTGGGCAGCATAATCCAGAAAAGTCTGAACAACACATGGTTAGAGAGAAGTTTCCTCTCTTAAACTGCTGCCTCTCCTGTTAGAAATGCCACCCACACTGCCAAGAGCTCTGTTCCTACAAACAGGTGACTCTGCTGGGTCGTGTTGAAATTGTGGTCACCTGAATCCCTAACTATACTCAGTCTAGGTTGCCCTCATTCTCTATCTTTTAGAACCAAAATAATCTTCCTAAAAACAAAACTCCCTTTGACCTCTACCTTAATTGCTTAGGCCATCTTTCCAGCTCTTTGGGATACTAGTTTTTCACTCATCATGTCATCTTTTCTTCCAAGTATCATGTCATCTACAAATGTGATACACCTGCCTTTTTCTCCTCTGAATTAATCGATACACATATTGATGTGCGGTTTGCCAAATGTAAGCCTCCCTTTAGGGATTAATTATTCATAATTCTTCACTCAGTCACTTTACAACTTCATCCAACTCACATTTAACCTCCTGATCTACAGAATGGAGAAGAGCACGAGTATAACGTTCTGTGCAGGGGCAACATTTCTTTCTTTTCCCTTCCTTCTTTTACTCAGTCTACTTTCTTTTCCTCAAACTCTATTTTCTTCACTCCTTCATGTATTCATACCGCATATCCTTGTCTTATATATGACTCCTTTTCTTGTATGTTCATTTTGTTATGGAGAAAAGAGCCTCTGTGCATTTTGGGGATCCCTCTGCCTTCTGCCCGAGTGCAGGGCTGGCTGTGTCTTTCTCGCTCCAGGAGGCCCTTTGCCACATGCTGGGAATCAGTTCACTTGCAGGTGAGGTGTTTTCCTGCGTGTTCGTTAGCATTTGGCAGAAGAGGAGAATCTGAGAATTTCACCAACATCTCCAGAGCAAGTTACTTTCCTCCACCTCCAGAATTACTCAAATATTGAATGAAGCTTCAAAGAAAATTTAAATACAAGGCATATGTGTGTTTGGGGATAGGAGGAGGGGCGTGGGGAGAAAAATTATTAGACAGTTCTCACAGAGTTCACACATTAATCTCAGCATTTATTGCATCTATAACCAAACAAACATTGCTGAAAGGAAAAAAGAAAAATTCAAAACACAAATTAATCAACCACCCGTTATCCAATGGAAAGATGACGTTAGTGTAAACTGCTTTGGGAACCAAGGAATCTGTGGTCCTGTAGAGAGGTTCGGCAGAACAGCTTTGTGACGTCACCTACTCCTGCCTCATCAAAATCTTTCACCTGGCAATAGTTAATGCCACACTCAAATAAACCGAGAAAAGCCCGTTCCAAGGTTTGCTCAAGTGAGTGATTTTACTTTAAAGACGGCTTTCTCGTATAACTTTGTGGCCGTTATCATTATAAAATAAATAAGTGAGTAGACCTATAGTCAAGTATGGGAAGTGGATGATTAATGGTTTAATAAGTTGGACATTTGGTTACCATTTTTTTAAATGTTTGACTCCCTCATATAGACAAATCAATGTTGGCATTAAGTTAAACCTAATTTAAGGAAAATTGTCTGAACACAACTGCATTACTCTGTAGTTACTTTGAGGATAAAAGGGATGAGCCCTGGAGGCAGTAGAACCTTTGCAAACCCTGGGTGGTGCAGACAATTTTAGCTCAGGAAACAGTGGCAAGCGGCTGAATGATTACTATGCTTTAATACTTCAGAGGGAATGCCAAGATGGTTTGAACCAGATTAGTAGGTACTGTAAACCTACAATAAATCCTAGAGATTGATAGGTGAGTCTACGTTAGCATCCAAAAAGCTAAAGGTGAAAATGAGTTGGGGTCTCCTGACAGTGGAACTTTATGCTTCATTCACTCAGTCAGTTGGTCAGTGAGTCAGTCAGTGAGTCAGTGAGTCAGTCAGTCAGTCTATATTGAGGGACTATGATGTGTCAGAACTTCTTTTAGAACCACACTATCCTTGTAAACTTGAACAAATCATTTATCTTCTTGAAGTCTAGATTTCACCGTCTAGGTATTTATCTCGTGGAGTTGTGAGGTTTAGTGACCCAGGTATGTAAGACTCCGGCAGAGTGACTGATTGGATGCTCATTGAACTCCCTTTCCTTCTTAGCATTTAGACCTCTTTTTCTCCTGTGTAATCTATAGCATGATGAAATAAGTTCCACTTGTCAACAACAAAATTCTCTCTATGGTGATTGTGAGTGATCTGTGTTTGCAGATGAAATTACTGTATTTAAATATTATTACAACTTATCAAATATTTTTGCAAGATAATCATCCAAGTCCAGGGGTGTCATTCCTTGCCAAATGGCACTCTGAGGTTGCTGACTGCAATACATGCAAATCCACTCTTTTTTTCCCCTTTTTTTAGTTCCTTTGTTTCATAGTAAACATGAGCAGTGACTTCCTTGCATTTATCAATTCTAACTGCAATGTTTTTCAGTAATATTTAGAAAAATCTCATAAACCAATTTACTAAAATATAAAAATCTATAAACTTTTCCATGTTACGCATCACTATATGCAGAGTGTCAGCTAGTATGATGTTATAACAGAATAGACCCAAGTGAAATGAAAGATAATTTTGTAATGATTGTAGTAGTCGCCTTATGATTTTTACTCCAAATCTGAGTTAATTTTGAAAAAAATCTGAATATACATTATTGTGGAACTGCCAAAGACATATACCAAAGTGTCACCTCATTAATTCCATCAATCATTTATGCAATCAATATTAATGAGCACCTACTGTTTGCCAGGCTCTGTGCCTGGGACCCCAAAGTGAAACCCCATCCATAATCCTGACATCAGCAAGTTTGTTCTAATGAGAAAAATATGTAAATAAATACTGTTCTATAAAGTAATTGATACAAGAGAAAGTGATCCAAGAGCAGGGGGAAATACCCAGCTAGGTCTACTTGGGGAACTGGGGGAGGCTTCACAGAGGAGGCAAGCTGCTATCAGGATGAGTGGGAGGTTATCAGGTGGGTGAGTAGGAAGAAGCTATTCGGCAGAGAGAATAGAATGAGAAAGACATGGAGGCTTGAGGGAGCCTGGAGTGACCTGTAATGTGGAAGAGCAGGTTCGTATTGTTAAAGCATAAATTACTGTGAAAGGGGGAAGCAGGAAAGGCTGGTGGAAATGAGGCCCGATAGGTAGGGAGAGGCCAGGTCACATAGCCTGTATATTAGGCAAAGGTGTGCCAATGGTTTTCCTCTGTGTAGGTTTTGGGGGAAGTGATTGAAGAATTTTTAATACACAAGTTTCAGAATCAAACCTGTATGTTTTGATTCCTAAAGAAGACTAACAGTATTCTGATTCTTTTGTTGTTTGAAAGTTACAGAAATTGCACACACACACCTCCTCGCTCCTGAGGAGGGGCAGTAAGAGCCTGTGAGCAGATTTTTAGTTAACAGGTTTTTAATAGGCAGTGATGCAATTCTTAATGGAGAAAATTTAATTACTATAAAAGACATTCTGTTTCGAATGGAAATTGGGCTGGGTGTGTTTTTATTCCTCAGTGAATTAAAAGGTTTATATAAGATTAGATTGTTGAGATCCTTGGAGAAAACACATATACACCAGTGAAAACGTTCCACTCATTTTCTTCACCTCTTGCAGCAAAGCAGTGAATCTGCCAGAAATTAATTGAGCATAATTTTTATAATTTCAGGGGTTAAGCATATGAAAGGCCAGAATGAATCAGCATTCCCCGAAGAAGAAGAAGGCGTGAACGAGAGAGAAGAGCAGTGGGACCATTAATAACGGGTCTGCAGCAAGAAGTCTTCTTGGGAATAACTGAACTATTAACTTTTCTGAATATCCCATGGAACACCACTGCTTGACTTCTATCTCTGCTCTCCACACTCACAAAGTAGTAATACACCTCCTGGGAAGCGCCCCTTGATGGAACTTTAGAACTACCTACAGATCGTTCCATGTTACTTACAATTAAAAAATAAGTATTTATTGTACAACAGTGGTTTTCTTTTTAACAACATAGAAATTTGCAAACATGTGAGTGTTCTAACTTTAATACTGCCCAGCTTAATCCCTGATGTCCTACTGATAAGATTTGCCTTCTAATGTCAAATGTAAATAGCATCACTTTAAAAGTAAAAAATAAATATTAAATACATTTAGACATGAGTGTGTGTCTGGGTTTAACTTACAGAGGAATGTTTAATGAAACTTTTAAGATCTGCATTTATCCTGTTGCTGTATACGGAATGGTACATGGTATTTATTTCCGAATGATGGAGAAATGCCAGATTTCTTGATTCAAAAGATCAAAATGTATTACTCTTTAGATATTAAACATCTTTTTCCCTCCAACAACACATTAATGATTAAAGAACCACAGATTCCTCTTCATTTTTTAAGCTGTGAGAGGTGTATTTTCCATCATTTCCACTAGTTATTAAGAAAGAAAAATTATAAATCTAAAATAAAATATGCCAAATTTCCCCTGTCACTTATTTTTGGCTATTACTGGAAATATGGGGTGTTTCCTATTGCATTTTAAAGAATCATTAGATTTTATAAATCTCCTATTATCATAAGATAAGAAATTTCATTAATTCATGAATTCGTTAATTCAACAACTATTTTTTATGGGTTCATCTCTAGGAAGGCACTTTGCTGGGTGTTATGAAAATAAAGGAAAGATAATTTCTCCCCTACAGAACTGGCAGAGAAGATAAGCATCAGTACAAAGCAAGGTTTTCCAAGACCATATGTATTTACTGAATATGGCTTTTGATAATTCAAAGTTCTGGCATCCTGAACAATTATTTATTGCATTTCAATGTAAAGTATCTACACCACATAATTTAGTGGAGGTGGAGGAATACCCAATTTGCTTCCCACATTAATAATATTAGTGAAGTTCAAATGTTTCATGGATTAAAAAACTAAAGATGAAAAGATTTCTCAAAAGTCAATAAAGAGGTAAATTAAGATAGGAAGAAAAAAATCAAATGCAAAATCCACTGTGGGATCATAATATCAGGACTCAAAAAAGTAAAAGTACTGTTTTTAATTTTGACTGTGAGTTTTATAATATAGAGATTAAAAGAAATGCGTGAATCCATAAGCCAATACAATAGAGATAATGATAATTTTCCTTAGTATATTTTCCCCAAGAAAATAAGTGCAAAACTCATTGATAAGTAGTATCTCAAGTATTTATGAGTACTTATTCCAAGTTTCCTTCTTTTTTCCTTTCTTCCTTCCTTCTTTGCTTCTTTCCTTCCTCTCATCCTCCCTGCCTTCCTTTCTCTTCTCCCTCCCTTGCCCTGGCCTTTTTTGTTTTGTTTTGTTTTTGTTAAACCAGTTTCACCAAAAATTTCTGGAGTTTCTAGACCACCTGCTGTGACTGTTTATTTGATTTTTCAAAGTTTCTCCCTACTTAAAATCTAATTAAGACATATATTTGTTTTAAGTGATTTTGAATTATTCGTGTATGTAAAACATCCCGGATACCCCTTGAGATTATTTGAGATACCCTGCGGCCCTAAAAAATAAAATTGCCCTTCCCTTCCCATGAACAGACATTTTTATAAATGTTTTTTCAAAAGGATTCAGACAAACAAAAGAAAAGCTTTTGCTGACTTTGTAACAGCAAAAATCACATGGGGAAATAAACACAATGGCTTCTGGATTCTTCTATCGTGTTCTCCATTCTTAAAAATGAAAAGATGAAAATTAAAAGAATAAGTTTTCCTTCAGAAATGTTAGTTTCTTTTATTTTGTTCTCCACTCTCAAAACACAGAGATCACAATTAAAAGCATAAGTTTTCCTTTGGAAAAGTGTTGACTTTCTCAGAAATTTGAAGGAAACCAGCTGAGATAATGGCTTTTCAGTTTCCTTTTCACACAATTACAGTTTACAACAAAATTTTTTTCATGATGACAACTTGGCTTCAGTTTGGCTGAATGGGCAAAGAGAGTTTCTGACCAAAACAAAACCTTTATCTTTTCCAGACAACATTTATAATATAATATAATAGTTAGTAGACAGGATTTGAGTCACTCTGACTTGGGTTCAAATTCACCACCTACCAAATTTTTAGACTCAGTCTCTCTATTTGTAAAATGAGTACGATCATACCTACCCGTATTGCATTATTTTGAAAATTAAACAAGAAAAGACCTATAAAATGTTTAGCCCAGCATAATGAGCATTTAATAACTGGTGCAATTATTATTACTAGAATGAGAAAGGACTTGAGACTATCCAAACCTTCTCTAGTTCATGATCCTCTCCAACAGCACAGACAAGTGACTGATTGCTTCTCTAATTCTTGAATAGCTCCAGCTGAACCCCACACCCAGCCAAGGAGCTCTAATTGTTCTTTTGTGTGTTAAACTCTCTCCTTCTCCTATACTTTACCTCCTTTCCTATGGCACAGCTGTTCAGATACTGAAGAACACTCTGCTGTCATCTCCTAAGGGGTCTCCTCTCTGTGATAAAATATCACCAGTTCTTCCCAATCTTTTCTCATCATCCTGGCCGCTCGCTCTTGTATTTCTTCAACTGTGTACGCTGAATCTGAGAAAGATTAAGTCAGGTGGATAAGTCTGAGACAGGCTGGGACCTGGGACCCTTTGCTGCAGTGCTGCAGTGCCTGCAACTGGACACACCTCTCCTCAAGCAACAAAATACAAAGAAACTGTATGGGACTAAAAACAACTGCATGCCTGGGCAGTTGGGGCAAATTCTGGACAAAAGATACAAAGAGACCAAAAAACCCAACTGCCACTTTTGAAAAGCCTGGAGCAAAAGCGGGTACTGCACATGCCCCCTACACACACCACCACCTAAGGGGTGGGCAAAACACCTAAGCCACCCCTCTGGCCGGACCCCTGGACACATCCCTACCCTCATTCCATATAAGGAACAAGCTCAACCCCCTCCGTAGCCAGCAAGAAAGGGAACCTGTTGTTTGTTCTCTCTGCACCCTGCCACAGCAGGTGGCCCAATAAAGCCTTGCCTGAATTTCTTGTCTGGCCTCTGATCAATTTCTATTGATGAAGGAGGCCAAGAATCCTGGTCAGTAACAAGATGAGTATTTTTTGTGTCCCCCTAAACATGAGAAACTGAAGCAGAGAGTGTAGAAGGGCAGAGCAGGATTCTAGGCCAGAGTTCTTTCTATTAAACAGTGATTTTGTAACCCCAGAGTTGTGCAAGGTAAGCATCTTTATAAAAAACAAAATTCTCAAGAATATTTTCTGTTCTCAAAAAAGTTTACACCATCCACTTTAAATTTTAATTCAATTATGCCAATGTTTTCTATATTGTGGAAACATTTTAGGTTAGCCATGGACAAATTATTTTTATATTTACTTTTTATATTTATAAATACTATTATATATTAGAAAAGATACATAATCACCAGCCCCTAATCTATTGTTGCTTAGGATGAGACAGGCTTAAAGTGTTATTGTATTTTAAATCAATTTTTTAAAAAATGTTAAATAACCATAGTAGAAGTGGTACCTCAAAATCACAAAAGTGATACACCATTGAGTGAAGTTTTGGAAACACCGGTATGGAGTATTGTCATAGCAAATAACTTAAGTGCACGTATTGCAGAGTTTATTTAGTCACAAAATGGATTTATGAATTCATAAATAAACCAGTTATATTGTATTGATTTAAAAATTCTGTTTCTTTACCCACATCTAAAAGCAAACAGTGTGAAGTGCAAACTGATAATAGAGAAGCTTGTCTAACTACATTAAAGTGTTTATGCTTACATGTAATTTTGAGCATCTGATTTCTCTGAAGGAGGATGGGGGAAGAAATGTCCTTAGTTTTCCAAGTCTTTGATTCCAAAAACCAGTCTTCAGAGCTCCAGCAGATATATTAATCATTAAAAATGTCTATGTTACTGAAATGTGAAATCTGTTAAAGACATTAAATTATTAGATTTTATATGTTATTATCATAACATTCTGAAGAACTAAATTTCGGAGGAAGAAGAGATTTAGGAAAATGATGGAGGGCATCTTTTCACTGTTGTGTGAATTAGAACAAGTCAGACATCCTTAATTATTCTATACTACTTTTCATGGGATAATTTGGTTGTAGTTTATAAAAGTGTATATTGGAAACAAGAAACCAGTATTCTAGTATATTATTCAATAAATATGTATGAATGCCTATGACATGCTAAACATTGTGTTGAGGACACAGGTGTTAACAAGATAGTTAAGGTCCTTAAATTCATGGATGAATATTCCAGTATTTGAAGACTGTCAATAGATATGTAAATTAATAAGTGAATTAGATCATTTCAGATAGTGATAAACTCCTAGAAGGAAATAGAAAGAGGTGATGTAGCAGAGCGTGTCATTTCCTCTTTGTCATAACTGTGTGACATTGAGGGAGTTCTTTAATTACTCTGGGACCCAGTGGAGAATGATATGGGGGAGGGGTAACCAGATGATCATGTGAGGCTCCTTCTAAATCTAAGATCTTTGTTTCTCCCTCTGACTCCTTCAGGAACTGCAGGCAAGCAGCAAAGGAGAGAAGAGGTGGGAACAGACAGAAAGCAGCAACATTAAGGGAAGATGGAATCAGAAGAGAAAAGGTGTATCTTTGCATGCTTGTCTGACAGCCAACAGAACAAAACTGAGTTAGAAATACTCATACATGTATGTATGCATGTACAGTATGTATGTAGGTAACAACCTTAGCATTGTAACCAATTATTTTCTTTTACAACTTATCCTTAGAAAATGACCTAAAAAATGGTGATCAGTTTTTTTGTTGTTGTTGTTTGTTTGTTTGTTTTCAGATTTAAAAGGAAACTTTCCAGGAAAAATTTCCTGCTGCAAATGACTAATTGGGTACTCTATTTAAGCATACAAGTTTGTTGCCATTAAGTGATGCGTAACAGATTTTTCCCTTTTCAGAGATTTACATGACATGGTATTAAATTCTCTGGAATGTTTCCACTGTGTTCTGAAGTAGTTAGTTATTTTCTTTTTCTCCTCCAGGTGCAAAATGAGTAGATAACAAACAGAAGCTGACTTGTCATTGCTGTGTTCCTACTTGAGCTTGGAAAAATACCAACACAAAACAAATACCATCACCACCATCACCTCCAGCTCCATCATCGTGTGTTATTTTCTTTCTCCAGGATTGCTTTCTGAAGCACTTTAGATATGTTATACATAAATATTGACAAGTTTTTCAGAAAGTGTTCCTTCATTTTTCTTGCTAATCATTGATGCTGCACTATTTGACAAATTCTTCCTTTTCATTTTAATTTATTTCTCTCTATGACCAAAAGTGTGATATTGAATTTGAGTAAATTTTAAGTGATTCATTTTTAGTTTTTCTAGTTCTGGAATACAAGCTTTCTCTTACAATAAGGAGGCTTTTAAATATATTTTCTTGCTTGCTTTTCAAATTCCATTGTATTTTTTTATTCCTTTGTTTCTTTTTCAAATTCTATTGGTCTTGATTCAATTTAGTTCCACAAATACATATATATAAATAGTCTACTACATACCAACTACTGATTCAAATGTTAGAGTTATAAAAATGAGAAGGCTAGTATTGTTGCCATCTTGCTAGTAACTCTTTGTTTAGTTCTTTACAATTAATAAAGTGGCCTCACCTATGTTTCTCAGCGAATAATCACATTAAATATGTATGACAGGTAGGATTCATTTTATGGATCAGGAAACTAGAGTCCAAAGCAAGTGGCCCTAAATGAACCCATAGTCCAACAAACTCTTCCACTAGCTTATGATTTGTTTGAGAAGTTGTCATAGTTTTTAGGATGAAAGAGCACATCCTCCTTAAGAACAATAGGGTTTTACGTTTTCTTATAGTGCTTTATAGATCCACTTAGAAGTAAGCTTTCTACATTTCATACATGAAGCACACGGGGATAATTTTGCTAATGAGGCTGGATAGAAAGAGGAATCTGAGTTTAATTCTTTGGCATCGACTTCAAACTAAAATGACCTATGGCCAATAAAAAATCAAATTTGAAACTCTTTTTGAAGTGTTTGGTTCATTTAAAAATCTTTTCTATGTTTAAATCTATACTTAAAATAACCTTTAATATCTTAAGAAAAAGAATTGCCAAATTTATGACAATCTTACGTATGATATCTTCTTAGAGAGCAAGACATCAATCTTTTTAAGTTGTTTCTTTTTCTTGATTTCTAATAAATTGTAAAATAAAAATAATTTCACAAATTGCTATTTCTTATTATTACCTTTCATCTTCTCTGCACTCCCCAACCCCCAGAATTTGAGGAATGATAATTTTCACATACCATCTCCCAGATTTTGTATTGCCAAGAAAGTAAAGATAATGTAAACGAGCATAATTACCTCAGACCTAAATGCATAATTGTAGAATATACTATATATATCATGGTATTAAAAAAACAACATGCTGCTTAAGGAGGAACCAAAGAGAACATTCTAACTGATACTCTCCTCAAGCTAACTGAGGAATGAGTTTCCCTGGAATTTAAAAATCCTTTTTTCTCAAAAGTAGTGACGGGATTCAGGACACGCTACTCCAAAATATGGCACCTTGGCATAGTGAATATTTTAAGTTGGAGGAGTTTGAGAAAACAGAAGCCGGAGGCTCACTGTGACCTTCCCACTGTCCTCCCCTGAAACAGGCTATAAAACCCTCATGTGAAAGGTGTCCTCCCTATACCTGGAGGAAAGGAGCATCTTTGTCTCTGAAGACAAAGGGACTGAGAAGAATCCAAACAAAGAGGCCTTGTTAGGTTTCCCCCAGTTTACTATACTTACCTTACACTCCTTAACCTGTCATATTCCTCCACAGCTGTCCATACTTCATAAATACTAGCACAAAGACACTCAGATCTGTTTCTTCGGATCTTCATTTCCTCATGAAGATTCCTGTGTCATGTTAAAACTTATATTAAATACATTGCATACTTATTTCCTATTAATCTGTCTCTGTCAGTTTAATTTTTAGACCCAACCAGGAACCCAAAGAGGTGAGAATAACTTTCCTCCGCCACAGTACAGTTACAGTAGCAAAGGTATAACATGGCTTTGTATGAATCAAAGCAGGGGAACAATAAGAACTTTACAAAAATTACTTGGAGATGGTTGAACATCTCTTAAAGAATTATAGGAGAATATCTTCTCTCTCTTTTTTATGTTTTAGAGGCTAGCACTTGCCAAGGCATTGCAGTAAAGGGGTGGTTTCCCATTACATTTCCCCTGCAGAGTAAATTCTGTGGATGTGTTTCCCTAATCGTACTAATTACATTACCAGATGTTGCTCTCACTTTCTTCTTTGCCCTAATGGGACATAGATTTCCTATTTTGAAATAGTCACTTATTTGTTATATTTGTCCAGTGTTTTAAACATTATGTGGGTCCTTTATTCGCTTTTGAAAACACTCAACAGTCTAAAGATTAAAATTTGACATGAAGGCCAATTATGACTAAGATAGGAATTATATTACTCATTACACTACTACTAACCATGCTATACTAGTATAATTACCCTGGACTTCTGTATGATACTAACCTTGAGCGATCCACTTTCATTGCCAGTATAAATAAAGTTTTCATAGGAAGTAGTTTATTGGAACTGGTTGATATCTAAATGAAATTAAAAAAATAATTTTTCATAATATGGGCAGAAAAGTATTAAAAATTAGACATTATCATCATAAACCACCAAAAGCTGTACTGGTATAAAATAATTTAGTGCAATATTTTGAGAAAAATACAATTGTCAAAATCAATAAATTTTTACTTAAATCCTAAAAATCTTTTTTTCATTGTGTAATGTGGAGTCAAAATTTTTTTCTATTGAGGTATATATGTGTGTGTGGAGACTCTATATGTATGTATATAAAATATATATGTGTACAAATATATATGTACATATATATAATGTAACCACACTGAAATAAAAAAGGAAACTTTTTTTAAAGAGCGAGAAGAGATTTAACCCATTTGCTATTAAGCACAGAGAATTAAAACTTTTTAAAATAAATACTTCCCTAAGTTATCATTTCCATGTTATTTTCTATTAAGGGAAAGCTAGGTGGGAAAGCTAGAACAAACTAGATGGAAGGAAGAAAGGGAGGCTATCTAACGGAAAGGTGAAGGGCTATGGCGCCAGGGGAGATGGAAAGAGAAAGGAGCCGGAGGGAGAGAGCCCCAGGAAAAGGCGAGGCCAGCTCCTTCTCTCTCCCCATCCCTGGCCACACAACTTGCTCTTAGTAAGTTCCTGCCCATGGCTGCCAAGTCATCTCCATCTGAATGTGTCTTTCGCACCAGGGTTATTTCTAGCAGCCCTCTTGTCTCTGGTGGCTTGGAAGATTATGGTTTCAATGTTGACCCACTTGGCTTCTAGATGGCATCTGACTTACCACATATTGGCTTCTAGATGGCATCTGACTTACCACATATAGTGGATGCATCTGCTCTTCTCACATGGTTTCCACATTATCAAAGTTCCTCTCCGTTTTTGTTTCTGCCAAAGAAAGGCTTTTTTATTTTGCTAATAAGGACTCTGTGAAATGCTGGGGTTTGCTGGGGTGTGTGCCTGCAGTTTTTGTTGCTGTTGTTGTTTTATTAATTTTTTTGAGAAACTGCTATTGTTGCTTCTAAGTGCACCTGGATGGTCTAATCATGTGTTTTAACATGTCATCCAGGAAGTCTAGAAGTTATTGTTATTTTATCTTTATGTTAATATTTTTCTTTTTAATATTTGCATTAAAAAAATTTCCCTAAAATCAAATGTCTATATGATATATATCAATATAGCTATGTCTCTCTCTATATATCATATATATTGATATGTATTTCAATATATCTCTATCTATATGTAGTTTTGTCTTTCTAAAGCAAGGACATAAATACTGAAGTCAATGATATGATCTCTGTTATAAAACAGCTGGACTACTCTTTACATGGAACAACCTCCCCATTATGTGGACTTCTAGGATATTGCTACTGAAGTCAAAATCGTGCAACTATAAGCATGAGTTAATTTTAAAGGAAGAAGGTGGAGCTCCTGGTAGATTCTTATTTTTATAGTTCATACTATTTCAGTTTTTTCAATGTGTCAGTCAATATTCTCAGCACCTTATATGGGCCATTTCATTTAATCATTCTAATAATCCTATAAAATAGGTACTCTTACTATCTCCATTTCATAGGTGAGAAAATTGAGGCTTGTCCAAGATCACAGAAACCATTACCGACAAAGTCTGAAACTGAACTAAGGGCCAAATTCAGTCCTTGGGTGAGATATTTCTTGCCTCAGGTCTTCCACAGAAGAACTCAATGAGAAATAACAGCATCTGGATAAATATAAAATATAAATATAAAATATAAAATAATATTGTTAACTTATGTTAACTGAGAACCAACAATGTGTCAAGTACTGTCTAGATCCTTTAAATATTCTTCATTATTATTTTATCACTCTATCAGTCTTTGTGGTGAGAGGTTAGGTTAAGCTTAACAACTACCAACTACCAAGGACAATTGAGGTCATTGTTGCTCCAAAGCTTGTATGGTCCCCACTATTAATCATCAAGGCTATAGGAAATCAACCAGGAAATGTGAGCTTTTCTCCTTAGCAAAGTTGGTAAGATTAGTTACAGTTAATATATCTCTGCACCGGCAGACCCATCTTCCAAGGGTAGACATGAGACAGATGGGGAGACCTTAATGTTTTTCTCGTATAATTCAGGTTTGCTTTTAGCATGCTATTAAGAATTAATTAAGAATTGATGCACTCCCCATTTGTCTGCTCTGAGAAAAAATATAAATGGTTTCTTGGAATTATGTAGATCTGAAGTGCTTGAAAAGTGAGTCTCATTTTGATTGAACTAACTAGAGATGTTCTCTGAAAGGATTAACTCAATCATATATCAAACATTTAGAACAAACAAGAATAAGCTTTTCCTTCCTGCCTTCAGTTATTTATTCATATTCATTTATTCAACAAATATTTACTGAATACCTACTATGTGTGTGTAAGGCTAAGTGCTCCTTTACCTTAAAATCTGGCAGCAAACATATGACATGGGGAGCTGCAAGGTTCCAGCATGGAGGGGTATGAGATGTGTTCATCCAGAAAAGAGGATCTGAGAGTTCTGACCAGAGTGACGTGAAGAGGCTTTCTGGGAGAGCTGGCATGTGCTCAGGTCCTTGGAGGAAGGGGGGACAGTGACAGGTAAAGATGGCAAAGGGAGCCGCAAGATCCACGCAGAGGAGGCGTCCTGTGCAGAGGCATAGCAGAGATCCAGGAGTAGTGAGTGGTGTAGCGAAAGCTATGGCAAAAAAGATAGATGGGGTTAGACTGTGAAGGGCTTTGAGTATTATGCCAAAGGGTTTAAACCTTACTCACATGTAGGCCTTGGTTCTCAAAGTGAGATCTCCAGTCCAATAGCATCAGCATCGCTTCAGGCTCTACCCCAGACTTATCGCATCAGAATCTCTGAGAGGTGGGGCTTAGCATCTGCAGTTTAACAGACCCTCCAAGTGATGTTGATGCCTGCTACAGGTTGAGAACCAGTGCTGTAGTCAGCCTTGCTAAACTGCTCTGTGGGCCGTGAATGGGGGACAGGGGTACTGGAAGTCATCATCTCCCTTATCCTCAGGGTAGCTACACAGGCCCTGGGGAAACTAGAGCTCCTAGCGATGACGGCCACTTGCACTAGCAACCTCTCTCTTTCATGCTAGGGTACAAACTCCTTGATCTGAAAAGGAAGCAGGTGTTGGCCCAGGGGCCAAATCTGCCAGATGACCTGTTTTTGTGTGCCACTCCCGTCCCCCAAGTTAAGAATGGCTTTTACATTGTTTTTATGTTTGGCTTTTACATTTTTAAAGAGTTGTAAAAAAAAAAAAAAGAAAAGGAAGAGAAGAAAGAAGAAGAAAATGAAGAGGAAGAAGGAGGTGGATGAAAAGGAGAGGAGAGAGTGTGATGGAATGTGGCCTGCAAAACCTAAAATATCTACTTCCTGATTCTTTATAGAAAAGGTTTACTGACCCCTGGTGTAGACAGGGAGAAACTGTTTTTGAGAAGAAGAGTGATAGGTCCAAAGAATGAATTAAGGATATTTAATATAATAACAGTATGCAGAAAAGAAAAATTGAAAAGAGCTAGAAGCAGGGAAGCCAAATGTGGAACAAGTGAGATCGTAAAGATCTAAACCATGCAATGCTGTTTGAGCAGAAAAAAGGAAATGGGTCTTTAATACTTATAGAAACAATATAACTTAACTTTCAGTTGACCCAAGTGCTATGCCATAGCAAGGTTCTCAACAACTGGAGAAATCACAGACTGTGTCCAGTTCAGCCATTTCTTGGGGTTTGGTTTGGTTTAGTTTTGAGGGAGTAGGACAGTGTTGAGAGCATGAACTCTGGAGCTCTTGTCTAGTGTAGAGGAAAAAAACTAATCTCTAAGTGCTTAGTGGGTGTTTCAGATTATCTCCATAATATTTCATTATTGCATAGAACAGTGATATGTATAGAAATCCACCAGTTATCTTCTTAAAAGGCCAACTCCAGTTCAAAATTCTGGAGGGCGCCTGAGATTCTTCATTTCTAAGATGTTCCCAAGTAGGGACCACACTTTCAGTAGCAAAGTTCTAGACTGAACACCAGTGGTTATTTGAAAAGCAAACTTTTAAGGTCACATATTAAGCCTGGGAAATAATTCCTTCATCCACAGAAATCAAAGGCACCTTTTCTGCTGTAACACATGATTTAATTGGTCACCAAAGCACAACTGCCCCTGCAGTTGGTCACTGGAAATTCTGTCCTCTCAGAGTGGTAGTTTTTAGGGACAAGTGCCTGGATAGAGAATAAAGCATAGGATGGAATAAAGGTTAGAAAAGGAAGATAATGGATACAGTGGGTGGAGAAGACAGGACCGATCCTCCCATAGTGGCCAGGGACAGTCCATCTAGTGGTTTGGGGAGCCACACTCTGACTTCGAATCCAGGGTCCTCAACTTAATAGCGGTGTGATCTTACACAAATTATTTACCTTCTTCTGCCATGGTTTCTCATCCATAGATGGGGATAACAAATCCTCAAAGAGCAGTTAGTTACAGGTAGTAAAAGAGATAATGTCAGAAAATAATGTAATGCAGTAGTAAGACTGTAATAAGAACTAAATAATTGAATCTTTAATTATCAGAGATAAAAAGGTATCAGCTTGAGATGCAAAGGAAGCTCTCCAACCATCACAACTGGTAAGGAAATAACCTAGAAATTTATTAATGTTACTAAAGGACAAATAGCCCCCAAAAGAGCTTTAAATATACATGTTGGCCCATACATGGGATTTGTATCTTAAGTATTTGGAATTCCCTCCAAAGAAATTGCATGTATGTAACGTGGGACATCATTAGGTGTTTGTTTTTTGACTCTAAAATGTATGTTTTCATTGTAGTTTAAGGCTTGTACTAAAGGATGGATAAACTTTGTGATATTTAGGAAAGCAATTAAACAGAAGATACAAGGCTTAATGTAGCTTCCAAAGGAAATATGTGTTTTATATCTACATTAAACAAAATTAAATTATTTTCAAAATTAAAATATGGCTTTTGAAAGCTTTTTGATATTAGGTGAAAACTTATTATGGAATCACATTTAAAGTAAAAAGTTCAGTTACGTGTCATGTATCTGCTGACTAGATAAATTTTTACATTTTCATCAGATGCTTTAGCATCACAGAGACACAGCCTGAGAGGTGACACATATTGTGCCGATTACTCTTAATTCAGTTAATTAAAACTCTCTAGGTCTTCACCTTGACTTGACACTCTTTGCTTCTTTATTATTCTCTGGTATTACCTTATTCACATTGTCCTTCTTCACAGAGCTGTCCTTTCCACTGTGCTTCTGTCCCATCCTACACAGATGTAGTAGAAAGAAAAAGAGGTCTTTGGTGTCAGCGTTCTAGGACCAATTCCAGTCTGGAATCTGCTGCTTGAGACCCACATGGCTTTAGACAAGGCTCTTTCTCTGAGACTTCGTTTCCTTACTCATATTGACACCACTTTGCTGGATTATTGAGGATTAGGGATAATAATTGTTAAGTGTTTACCTGGAGCCTGTACATAGAAAATAGGCAATGAATATGAGCTTTTGTTTATTATTTGTTACTGAAACATCAACTCATGTGCCATCCATTCCAAGAAGTCTTCTTGGAAGCCCTGAAGATGGAGGCAGGTTTTACCTCCTTTGATACCCGGAGGTGCAGTTTACTTGCACCTGGTTACTTTCATATGTGGCATTTTAGTTATTCATGTGTATAGATTATCTCCTTTATAAAATAGGAAATTTCTAGAGGAAAGATTCAGGTTTCCAGAATCCTATATGTGCCATGCATCTAGCCAGGAGTATGCAAATAATAGGTGCAATAATAAATGCTCAGTGAACATTTCTTTCATAGAGCAAAAATCACTTTCTGATTGAACTCATATCAACTTTCAAGATGGTGTACTTCTGGTTTTCCCTGATTTTGCCAACTTTTCAATGCCCCACCAAATTGAATTACATCAGGCACCAAATGGTTCATGATATTTTCCCTCAAGTATGATTTATTTAACAATCATATACAATAGGAAATACAGAGAATTACAGCAGAATAAAAACACAAGAATTGTAGCTTGTCATGTTAAAAATTAAATAAAAGAGATACCAGCTAAATAAAGAGGCATATGAAATTGTTAGATATATGTTGAGTAGCTGAGGATGCAAATGCAAAGCAGGCCATTTAAGGCTCAGCAGCCGAATTCATCCATCCCTCTCTTTAGGATGGATTCAACATTGATGTCAGCAGAAGGGATGGGCACTGGTACCCTCTGCTCTGACTTCCCGCTAATTAACATGAGTTACTGCGTGTCTTAGAGAGAGAGAGGAAGGAAGGAATAAGGAAGATACAAAGGAGAGCAGGAGAGAAGGGAGGGGAAGGAGCAAAAGAGGGAGTGAGGGAGGGAGATTAGGGAAAAAAAAGTGCATCAATAGCGTGACAACTCTTCTGAAGAGATGGAGCGAGTTTTCTCCACTCCCCTGGAAGTTCCGTCACAGCGCTTTATAAATTACATAACCTGGAAAATTAGGTTAAACCCCATATACAGAAAATAATGACTTAATTATATTCCTCTATTTTTTTTAGTAATAGTCTATATATCTTAAAGTATTAATAGGAACAAAGTGGACATGTTTCTTATGACAATTAAGAAGCAGTGTTTCAATTTATTTCTCTGTTGAGAGACTCTATAGCTTTACTGAGAGACACCTGGCTCAAATAGGAACAATAGTAATTAGACTTCCCTGACAGTCATATTCTAATCTTAAATGCAGAATATTTTCTAGCTTGTAAATAGCTACCTTAAAAAAAGACATTAAAAGCAGTAGTTGCAGTTTCTCCATAAATAGAAATAAGAAATCCATTGTAGGACAAAAAGTCACCATGATGTACGTATCTATAAATTTCCCCCAACACATCATTATAGATCAATCTTTACTGCTTACATTTAAAATATCAATTGCATTATAATGTCTATGATACAATTCAATTATTTAGCTGTGTTCTACATATACTTCAGGTGAAACAAAATCTAAGGAACTTATTCACAGTACATTTAAAAGCATCTTATACACAGTCTATGCACAAATATATCTTAAATTAAAATGCATACCTAATATGCATATAGAATATGGCTTACACATGAAAAGAGATCTAAGTTGTGAGTTATAAAATCCCACTACTTAGACTTAAAAGCTTGTGATTACATCCATTTCTAAAATATTGCTTAGCATTGTGGAACCCAGGGAAGAAGCATGTGCAACAGAAAACTCATTAGGATGGACAACCCACCTTAACTTTATTCTTTAATTGATGGCTACTCTTAATTTTTTCCACCCAATTCTACCATTCACAAAGACAAATTCGCTTAGTCTCACAATCATTGAAGAGTTTGTACAGTGAAAAGTTACAACACCTACTTGTGCTTGACCTTTCTTGTCAGCTAATAACAAATAAATGTAGCTCTTCAGTTTGGAGCAAAGGCAAGGCTCTGCACATGCTCAGGCAAAACATGACAAGGAAGCAGAGTCTCCAAGGGTTGCAGTTTGTTTCTGTGTGGTAAAATTATAAACTCATGTCAAATAACATTATCTGTACAGAAAAGTGTGGGATTCCATTTTCATAGACATTTTTGAATACACACACAGACATGCACACACACATACTTCTTGTCACTTATCCCTTGGCCTGTGATATATTTTGTTACATCCTGATGGGATCAACACCCCAGAAGGCAAATTCCATTCTCAGTTCTAGTGTCTGTCTCCAACAATGGCTGGAGGTTCTTGTCATCTTGGATCGTAGGTAATGTGTGACTTGCATTGTGATGACGCCCATGTAGGTGATGCATTAGTGCTTTGAAATCACAGGGATGGATGCAGGCTGGTCCACTGCTTTCAGGGGCAGGTTTCACTGTGGTTTCCCAGCTTGAGAGTTACAATGATGAGTTCATCAGGTCACAGAGCCAGGGCTCTGATGATCCATTGTTGTTATAGGACTTCAACCACAGCTTCTGAGCAGCCCCAGCTCTCACTTTGTTCCCATGTATTTAAAATAACAAGGACAATCTAAATAGCCTCAGAGCTGCAAAAAATAGTTTTCTATAATTTTGTTTTTGCTTTCCTTTTACTTAACATCTTGAAAAATTTACTGTAGTTGCAGCACTCTGTATAAAACAAAGCAAGAAAGTAAAATTTTAAAATGCCTCATCTTCTGCACACATATTGCACAGTTGCCTATGCAGTAACTGGGTTCAAACTGATGAAAAATTAAAACTGTCCAACTTTTGTCTTAAAAATTTCTCTGACTTGATTGAAGAAGGCCAAATTGTGGAGGAAGAGCAATGGCAGAAGCACTGGCCAAAATCTCTGGTAGCAACTTTGAGTGTATTTATTTGGCTAGAATTACTAGTTCAGAATTTATGTTCTTCTCTTATATGAGTCCATAAAATGGCCTGTTTCCAAGTGTGTGTTGAAAGAGGAGAATATAGGTTTGTGGAAAATTGAGGATTTAGGATATTTTAGTGCTGTTCTCATTATCCTGAAATAAAATCCAAATGAAAATGAAGATCATGTTTTAGTCATATATAGGCATAAATCACTGAATGGCAGTTTCATGTTGGACTTCATATAGCTTATAAAAATAAGGGATTTATCAGTAGATAATAGATATTCTTTAAATCAGTTGGAATTCTTCCTGTCTCTTCTGTGTGTGCGTGCATGCGTGCATGTGTGTATTTATGTATCTTTAGAGTTTGGATGGAGGGTACGCAGAAAAATTGCTGTAGCTAATATGAGACAATATCTTTAAATTGTTTAATACAGAGCTGGTTTTTAAAATTTCCATCAACTTTGTGGCTTGATTTCTATTTACAATTCCTATGTAAAATAGTAATCACAGTCACTAACTCTGGAATTGTTGATAGGACTAAATGAGATAATACATATGAGATGTTCATTACAGTGCCTGACACTGATAGTTGCTATTAATGAAACTATTATTATTAATTAAAGAGTCTTACAACTAACTCAAGAATACTGAGAAATGAATCATCTTAAAAGCTAATCACATTTTAACTGTGTCATATCTAAAACAACATTTAAGGAGCTACTGATAGTATATCAAAGGCTTGACGTGGTACCTGCAGCATTTTCTCTTGTCCCTACCATCAAGGTACAAGATAGCAGGACTCATTTTTATATTTTTTTTAAGGAGATACTAAGAGATTTCTACTATAAGAAACACATTCCTCCCTTCTAACTCCCTTCTAACTGCCTGCACCTTCTCTGTTGGTCCAAGACAGTGGTTCTCAAATTTAGTGTACAGAAATAGCAGTAGACTGAATTATTAAAAATTCAGATTCCTAAGGCATCACTCCCAGAGTTGGTAATTTGGTAGATCAAAGGTGAGCCCTAGAAGCTGATTTTTTTTAAAACATCTTTATTGGAGTATAATTGCTTTACAGCGGTTTATTAGCTTCTGCTGTATAACAAAGTGAATCAGCTATACATATACATATATCCCCATATCTCCTCCCTCTTGGGTCTCCCTCCCATCCTCCCTATCCCATCCCTTTGGGTGGACACAAAGCACCGAGCTGATCTCCCTGTGCTATGCAGCTGCTTCCCACTAGCTATCTATTATACATTTGGTAGTGTATATATGTCTGTGCCTCTCACTTCATCCCAGCTTACCCTTCCCCCTCCCCGTGTCCTCAAGTCCATTCTCTACATCTGCGTCTTTATTCCTGTCCTGCCCCTAGGTTCTTCAGAACAATTTTTTTTTTTTAAGATTCCATATATATGTGTTAGCATACGGTATTTGTTTTTCTCTTTCTGACTTACTTCACTCTGTATGACAGTCTCTAGGTCCATCCACCTCACTACAAATAACTCAATTTCGTTTCTTTTTATGGCTGAGTAATATTCCATTGTATATATGTGCCACATCTTCTTTATCCATTCATCTGTTGATGGACACTTAGGTTGTAGAAGCTGAATTTTTAAAAAGGGAATCATTGATGCAAATGTCCACGGATTTTAGCAAATATTGATGTTGTTTCATAATATGTACTTGCTTTGTTATTATCACTCAGTGTAAACATTCATATTTCCTACATGATGTAGAAAAGGAAATTGGTATAAAACATTCATATTTCTTTTATGGAATAGTGGAAGAAACCAGGATTAAACCTCCCCATAGGATATAGCTTATTATTTTTAAAGGACTAAAAGGCCTCAGTAAATATAATTTTTATGGATGAATAAGTCAAGAATCCTTTGAAAAGGTAAATTTAAAAGTTAAATATTTAAAGCTTACCTGTTAATGTTTTGCTCCAGAAAATAGAGATTTAAAAGAAGAATCCAGGAGGGCATTTAAGTAAGATAACTTTGTTTCTAATGATATTTTACAAACCATCCACTTCAGAAATAAATTTCTCATCTAAAAAATAAAATTACCTCTCATGTTTAAAATGACAGAAGCCTTTAAGGTGTTTCAAACCTATGAATGTGTCTCAGCATGTTTTTCTTCGGCACTTACTAGATCTTCTGAATTCTTGTGAAGATCAGGCTCACCTAAAAAATAAGCAAACAAATAACAAATAAAAACAAAATAGTCTGAGGGAAAAAACCTAATAAGGTCAGGAAACTAAAGCAATTAGGAAAATGTTGAAGACTGGATTTTACAATGGATCTGTGGCACATTTCTCCAAAGATACCAAACATTTTCTTTTCAGCTTGTGGATTTATAGAGTATAACAAATCATCTTCTGGTGGTTATACAAATTTGTAAAGTTGCAATTTAATCTGGGAATACAGAAATGAAACAGATGAAACATGTTTAAATATGCATTAAATCAAACATAAAAATTATGCATATTTTCCCCAAATATTTTTAATTGAAACAAATTCTTTTAAACAAACCCTCTGATGTTCAGTGTCTTTTATCACACATTGCTTAGTTGCTATGAATTTAAAACAAATGAGTACAAGAGAATGTAATGTTTAAGATAAGACATCATCTGCCAAAACAAACTATTGGAATTTATAATCTTAGAATCACTCAGCTTCTATATAAACCTTGAAAAAAATTAGTATGGAAAATGTTCCAACATTTCTAGAGAGGTTGCAGAGAATCTATCAAAAATAGAAACGTAAAGCAAAATGTACAGATAAAAGAGTCTTATTATATAAGAAAGTTAAAAAATGAGCAGAAATTAATTTTTGAGTCAATTATGATGCCTATATATGACTATATGACTTGATATTTCAGAAAACAGTCATATATGATAGAATGTTCTCTCCATCTGATTTGATTGAAAATATACTAACAATTAAACGTTGCACCAATTGATTTTGAGATCATTTCTCCAACAATTATATAATTATAAAATTAGTGAACATATAGAACTTAGGGAGTATTATCACAAAGCAAAATTATTTTGTCCTTTACTTTCTCTTTAAAATTTATTCAGTGGGAGAAACTTATCTTCTGTCCCAAGTTCAATCTTTCAGAGAGGATCAGGACTTTTCCAGTCATTCTTAGTTAATAAAAACATAGTGTGATAACATTAAAATGCCAGTGTCTTAGGTCTGGTCACATATAATACACATCAATCTTAAAACAAAGATAAAACTTCTTCCCAACCTTGGGTTTGTTGCAGAGCTTAGAAAGGGTGGTGATGGGGGGAGAGCATGATTGATGTTTCTTTCATTTCTTCTTTGCCCTCCCTCAGCTGGCTACCTTGGACTCCTGAGCTGGAGCAAGGGAGAGAAGAAGGCTAAGAAGAGCAGCAAAGTTCCTCTATGACTAGTACTACTGTAGGATGGCTTTGCACTCACTGGGCCAGGCAGGTGTTTAGAGCTGACTCTATTCTGTGAGCACATTCATGGGCTCTCCAGGGACCTCTTGCCAAGACCATGGCTGGAGACTTAGCACAACCTTGGTATGGACATATGAAACTCTGGTTCCTTTACAATGTCCACAGCCCCTGGAAATTTGTTGGTACATCTCCAGGTTCTGTCTCCTGAGGTCCAATCATGCTCACAAATATAGGTAGGTTACATTTGGTTCACATGGAACATTCACTAGGCCTTTATTCCTATAAATTACTTGAGAAAAGGCTGAAACCTATACAGCTTCCTCTCCTTCAGCTTATCTGTCACCTTCTAACCTTTTAGACCTCTCACGTTGGAACTAGATTCCATTCCCAATATCCCCCTAACTTCAAGCTCTCCAAGGGTGAAGCTATCTTCCTTTGATCTGAGGTGAAGAGGGAAGCATTTCTACATCTTTCCCAATAGCAGAGAACTCATTAAAGAAATCTTCCTCACAAATCCTATTCTAACCATCAACAACCTGGCCCTTTCAATTGTTTGAACTGGGTGAAGGTTATAAGCATCCTATTATTGACTTTTGGATCTTCTGTGAAATTTCTGCTTCCCAGGTCAATTTGTTTCTGACATTTCTGACATCTAGTCTTGGCTTATACTTCTGATTTAATATCGTGTTACTTATGACTAGATTATAACAGAACAAAATAGACTAGAATAGAACAGAATGGAACAGAGTGGAAAAAATAGATTGAATTAAAAAGAAAGGGATATAAGTAATTAACTAATTGTTTCTCAAAATTTTTGAGAATCTTTTACAATGGACAAAGGACACTGAGCTTTACCAATAATCGAATGCTCTTACTTCTAGTGGATAAAGAACTCACCAATAACAAAACAGTGGAAGAGGAGCAAATTGGCAAATGGTTAAAATGCAGCAATTACAAAAAAAAAAAAATCCCTAAATGTTACGTAGACTACATCCAGGAGTAATTCCATACATGCAACTAGAAAAGTAGCAATTTAAAACTATGACCAATTCAAGACAATATTTTTGAAGCACTGGAAAAAAAAAATATTCCTTGAAACTGTAAAATTCCAGGTGTTTTCAGGGGCAGGTGTACAACATTGCCAATCAATCGCATGGCAGCCAGAATGCTTAGGAAAATACTGAATTAGCAAATTCAAATTCAAATCACATTACTTTTAGTTAATAAATCTTTAGTTGTAGAAGCCTTTACAACTAACTTGGATTATTGGAAGTAACCCTTAGGCTTTCATAAAAAAGGGTTACTTGGAAGGGTTACTTGAAAGTAACGCTTAGGCTTTCATAAAAAAAGAAAGCCATGTCATTCTGATATATCATTCTGACAGAAAAGAAGAACTGATTTGCATTTTTCAATTCATTACAGATCATCTTAGATAATCTTCATGACCCAAGAGTGATCTGTGTAAAAGACCTTCTTGAGAAGCATCCCTATAATCCAAGGTTCCAAACATTTTTGAATCAGAGTCCCCTCTTTTAGTTTGATGAAACGTATGACCTCCTTAAAGTAAAATTCATAAATAAATGAAATGAAATACATGGGATTACAAGGGACTTCATTTTTATTAAAATACAATTATCAACATCTTTAAGTAATACTTAACATGTGATACAGTAATATATGTGCTTCTTTACCAATGAGTTAAATAACAAGGTCTAGCTGCAGGTCTATCAGCTGAGTAATTCTGAAACAATAATATCAAATAACACTTCAAGGTACCCCATGAATTTAAATATGTTATGAAAATATTGATGATTTCTATTGGTGACAAACACAAATACCCCAAATGTTACTCTGTGTATTTTTTGCCTGCAAACGAAGGAAATCCTAAATTTTAGTTAAAGGTTAGTAGAAATATCACTCTCCAAGTGTACAGGCTCTATCTATATAACCTGGGTTAAAATCTTTGATCTAGTCTAACTTTATTTTACGGGTAATAAACAGGCCCAGAATAATCAAGTGATTTCCTTCAGTGTAGATCACAAATAGATACCCTGAAGTAAAAATTATTGGCTTTTAAGTCACTATTATGTCAACAAGACCCATAAAGTGACCTAGGAATTTCATTTTACTGAAGAGATTTGCAAGGTCCCATACATAGGAAGCTACACCTTAGGAATGAATTCAATGGGTTTGTTCAAAGCATGTGCATAGAAGCTTGGCTGATAGCCAGGAAAAAGGCAGTGAAAGTAAGGAAACTTGGATAATTCTGTTCATCTCAAAGAGCTTTTAGGTGTTCATCTAAATATTGAAATTTGAAAAAAGTAATTTGTAAAATGATGGAAATATGGTTTTTGCTTTATAAACACAGTGTAAAATCAGAGGGGTGCAAGGAAGGGACAGAGGTCATAGGAGGGACAGATCTACGCAAATAAACAGAAATCCTTTAAATTTAGCTAATCTAAATCTTAGCCTGCAATTTGAGCTCACTATTATTATATTAGAATCATAGTATGTTAGCTTTGTAGATGATATAAATAATACTTGCAGGGAATAATGTAAGGCACATGATCAGCTGGGTATTAGAGACTCCAGTTGTCCAGTTATGGTCTTGTTGAACTAGTATTTAAAAACTAATCTGCTAGGATAAATTATTATACAATTGAAAATATATCAGTAATAACACTTTATGAACAACTGCTAGGTGGCGGGCACTATTTTAAGTGCTTCACTTATCTTAATTACCTGAATCTTCACGGCAAAGTGTAGAAACTGATATGTAGGTTGAGTCATCTGACCAAGGTTTCAAGGCTGTCTAGTGGCTGAATCTCTCTGACAAAGTCCAATCAGTATCTTGCCTTCCATTTCCCGAACTACAATTATTTGCATACCACCTTTACCATTTCTGCCATATCTATAGTCCATTTATTCTATTAGTTACTAATATTTTTCTTCACACAGACTTTAGATCTATTCTCTTTTCAAAGATTAGTTTTGTCCTAAATAGTAATATCCAAGATATAACAGATTTGATGTGCTTGTTGTGTTTTCCTAACATGTAGAATTCATAATTAACAAAGATAATTTCTTCTAAAAACACAATAATTGATTTAATTTAATGGTTTATATTTGCCCTCATACATTTCTCACTTATCTGACCCAACAATCCCTGCATGGAGTAGTAAAACTATCACCATAATTTCCATTTTAGAAGTAAGGAATACATGGTCAGAAGGAATGACTGACTACTCCAAGGCACCATGGCCTGGGAGAGTGTGGGAGACAGACCCCCATATTATCCCTTAAAAAATACTCCAGTTAATTTTCCATATTTAGCAGAAGCAGCAAATAGTGTTTGAAAAATACTTGGCAAAAATTGGTTTGTGTAGTCCTTTCAGCAGAAATACTAGCTCTGAGTTACACTGCATTATCATTTCTTCATAAGAAAAACATTACCTTTGCTATGTATAGCAGTATTTCCTCATGCAGGCAGATCTGTCTAGGTTGATTCAGTTCTATTTGGGGTCCATTTATGTAGCTTATGTTGCCAATAACTAGAAAGAATTGATGATCTAGGATTGAAAGCTATAGAAACGTAATGTGGGATAAATCAGAGCTTCTGATTCTAAATGGTGTTTTGACATCTGTATAACGTGATTTGCCTTGTAGGTTGGGAATAAGAAATTTTCACATCAGGAGAAAATGCTCTTCATTTAAATGCTTCTGGAGAGGAAACTGTTGTATATTTTCTGCCTGAGGATAAATTTTGCTGTGTTCATGAAGGTAACAGTAAGCAAAGGAAGGAGTGAACACTAAATACCAAGAGAGATGAGAAGAAAAAAAGAGGTGAGGCTGCTGAAGAAAAATTCCACCTCTTTCCAAACGTGCTAGTTTCAACCCTGTAAAGTTAGAGGAAGTAATGCCTAATTTCATAAAGTGTTATATAAGATAAAAATCAAGAAATGGGTAAATTATTTTTTGGTCAATTAAAGCAGTACAAAACACACCGATTCACATTAGCAATGTGAATGAATCCCAATACACATGTATTAATAAGCACTTAATTATGTGGTGAGTTCTGCACAGAGATGATCAGAGGTGATCTGTGGAAAATGAATGCACGATCTCTATGTATATTCATCTGCCATTCTGTAACATTTCACTCCACTCGGGGAGCAAATAGCACATTAAAAAGCCAGAAATCTTAAAGTTCCATAGAAACTAGAGTTTAAACAATGAAGAGAAGTAGTGAGATGTCTTCTTAAAAGAGTTCAGTCTAAAATTGCGTCTATAGGATGTATGTGTTTTGGTGGCATGAGGATAGGAATGTTCTCCTAATGAGGGGAATGAGGAGGTGAGATGGAAGAGC
>NW_006788075.1:2316976-2334916 GCF_000442215.2 Lipotes vexillifer
GCGGAATGGAGTATGAGCGAAGGCAGCAGATTGGAAAGAAAAAGATGTGCCAAGGAAGAAGTGAAGCCCAGTTGCAAAAACTTGACTCACAGCTCCTGCCCACTGACTAAAGTAATGGTTTCTCCTTCAGCGTCATTCTTTTAGAGGAAAGCTCTCACACCTATTGAAATGCTCTTATTCTCAGATGGAATTTGTCTGATTGAATCACAGATCTTTTTTTTTCTTTCTTTTTTAAGCAGGCTCTGGTGGCAGGCAGATGGTGAGAAAGTAAAGGCATTGATTGCCTTTGAAGGTAGGGAAGTTGGGAGGGTAGCAATGGAGAAAGAAGGTCTAGGGTAGTGAAATGAAGACCACTCAAGTCATACTTTGTCTGCTGTAAAGAGTGGTGGGAACGGTTGTGGAAATTTTAAGATTTGGCTCTTAGAACCAATTTAACATGAGAGGCAGTATGGGTCTTCTCTACTTTCTCAGTCAGGGAAAAGATGGGATGAAAATTGAATCTGAGAGGTGCAGCAAAAATTCACATTTTCTTTATCTTTTATAAGCAAAAAAATACATAAAGAGTACTAATTTTAGGTAATCTAAACTAGTTATAAAAGTTAAAACTTGGAAAAAAATTGTAAAATGATAGAAACACTTTGGCTTTGCTTTTAGTATTCTAGTTAATTGGGTTTTCTATTTAAAGCTAGATTAAGAAAAAAAAAATTCAATTGCTTTCAGTAAAAATGTTTAAGTATGTCAATATGTAAACCTACTTTTGTGCCTAAATGGAGAATACTGAACAGAATTGAACTTGTTTTAATGATAGATAATCCTGCAAAAAAACCGAGGGTTATTGTTCTAAACATAAACCATTAATTCTCACTCTCCTATACATGCAGAATAGAGTATCATTCATGTTTAGTGGCTCTAGGTAACTACTAAAAAGATCAATTCTTGATTTTACTGCTTTGTCACCAATTCTACTCAACTTGAAAGTTAAGAAAATGTTGAAAGTTCTACTTTCAAAGTGAGATTTTATAACATAATGCTACTACTATCAGAAAATTATTTCTCAAATTGTTCAATTTTAATAATGTCAGAAAGAAAAATCAATTAGGCATGTACATGATATATCTTCCCACTTATCCACAATCTCTGGCCTACAATTTTCCATAAGGTTCTGAGCTCTTGTGTTTTAAAATGGGTCCAAACATGGACGTGAAGAAGGTGTGATCAGATTTTAAACTGTAGGTCTTTACACAAAACCTTGAAAAAGGATACAATACATAAACAACTTAAAATTTCAAATTCTTATTATAATCTGTCTACATGTATTTTAACATGAATATGCTGTTACATATTGATTTATTAAATCATAAGTGATCTGTTAGAAAGATACAGATGAATGAGTAAAAATTGCAAAGTTTATTACTATTAATAATATTAGCAGCAACAGCAAAAACAGTAGTTAATATTAAGGGAATAGTTACCATGTGCCGAGAACTATGCCAGGTGCTTCTTATATTTTATCATTTAATTCTGCCAACAATTTCTATTGCCTGAGATCACATACCATCTAAGGAGCAGAGCTGAACCTTCAACCTCAATGTACTAACCTGAATAGCTTGGTCACCCAGTACTAACTCCCTGACCCACAGGGGCAAGTTTCTATTGGATCTGAAAGAGTGAATGCATTTTGTGTTGCCTGGGGAAATGCAATTGCAAAGATTCAAGTTGAAAAAACATGGCATTTTTAATCTTCCTGTTCTGACAAGCTACTAAAATTCAAACTTCAGTTTTTCAGAGAAGAATGAGTAGTTTGATAATAAGCAGCCCTCCCTACAAAACAAAACTCACTTTTTACTATTACTTCCTGTAGTAACACCTGCAGTAGAAGACAGGCTAAGAAAGACTCAAATTCCAAGACTCACACAGGCCTATACTCAGTAGGATTTCAAAGTGAAGGGCTGCAAGAAGGACCCAGACGTTCTCTTGCCATGTTCTCATACCATGGAGAAGAAATAATAGAAATTTCTGACTCCAGGAATAATGAGAAGTTATTCAATTTAAAATCCAGCATAAATATATGACTGAGGTAAATATCTATGCTTTAAAAAATCAAAAGGTGTAAATGTGAAAACTCCACCATCATTTTTGTCTCGATGATTTCTGACTAGCCATCCTGTAATACCATAGCCAACCAACCACTCTAGATCTTAGGGATCGCAAACTGCACACATTGTTTACCTTGCATATTCATGCATAGCAAGAGCAATGAATTGTTTCTACTCTAAGATGGCAAACATCACAAATTACTAATTTTTTAGTGTTTATGATCAAATTCTTCAGTGGAGAGAGCACTTTTTTTTTTTTTGGTATGAGTTTCCATCTAGGGAAGATGAAAGGAGAAAGAATCAGGAAAGTATGTCTCCTTTGAATTTGTTCATCATTTTCCCCTTGGAGACAAAAACCACTTACAATCTTTATCAAGTTGAATACTTAATTTTCAGCAAGTAGGTACTTACTACAGAAAAAAGATTCATAAAATATTGGGGGCATGCATAATCCAAAATTCTAGGAGGCTTTAGATGCCCCTGATGATATTCTATACATATTGTTTGACAAATGCATAAACTGAATTGACTTGCTGACACCAAATTCCCAAGCAATTAATTGTTTTTTCCATCTTATTCAGCTTTAGTCACCAAATTTTAGAGGGCTTAGTTGGTAACTCATTAATTAAGGTCTAAGAATCAGCCAAAATAGAAATCAATCTCACATAATCATCTATCCTTTAACCTGGAAAGAGAAAGACTAGTGTTCTTACAAAATGCCTTCCATGCTATTTTTTTCTCTCCTATGTACATGTTCCTTTCTGACAGGCTGGTTATGCTGAGGGGCTATTTTGAAGAAATGTGTGGAGAGAGCCTTATCTACTTATAGTTGTTGAATTTAGTAGTGGAATAAATTGCTTCTCTTGGTCTTGTATGCAATACTATTACAGTACTCCTTTATAAATTGCAAATCCATGCTTTAAAATAAAAGTACTTTAAGCAATTAGTCACAAAGCACTTTACTGATCTACAACATTTAGCCACGGTTGTGGGAGCAGTGCTATCTCTAATCTATAATGGCTAATACAACAGGATTATTCTCATGATGAACTCATTTAAAATAAATTGTAGGTGCTCTACTATCTCTACATCGAAGAAAACATCAAAACTATTGCCTTGAGACGGTGGGGAAGATGGCGGAAGAGTAAGACGTGGAGATCACCTTCCTCCCCACAGATACATCAGAAATACATCTACACGTGGAACAACTCCTACAGAACACCTACTGCACGCTGGCAGAAGACCTCAGACCTCCGCAAAGGCAAGAAACTCCCCACGTACCTGAGTAGGGCAAAAGAAAAAAGAATAAACAGAGACAAAAGAATAGGGACGGGACCTGCACCAGTGGGAGGCAGCTGTGAAGGAGGAAAGGTTTCCACACACTAGAAAGCCCCTTCGTGGGCGGAGACTGCGGGTGGCGGAGGGGGTATTCTTCGGAGCCGCGGAGGAGAGCGCAGCAACAGGGGTGCGGAGGGCAAAGCGGGGAGGTTCCCGCACAGAGGATCGGGGCCGACCGGCACTCACCAGCCCGAGAGGCTTGTCTGCTCACCCGCTGGAGCGGGTGGGGCTGCGAGCTGAGGCTCGGGCTTTGGTCGGAGGGCAGGGAGAGTACTGGGGTTGGCGGCGTGAACACAGCTTGAAGGGGTTAGTGCACCACGGCTAGCCGGGAGGGAGTCCGGGAAAACGTCTGAAGCTGCCGAAAAGGCAAGAGACTTTTTCTCCCCTATTTGCTTCCTGGCGCACAAGGAGAGGGGATTAAGAGCACTGCTTAAAGGAGCTCCAGAGAAGGGCGCGAGCTGCGGCTAACAGCACGGACCCCAGAGATGGGCATGAGACGCTAAGGCTGCTGCTGCCGCCACCTAGAAGCCTGTGTGTGAACACAGGTCACTATCCACACCTACCTTCCGGGGAGCCTGTGCAGCCCACCACTGCCAGGGTCCCGGGATCCAGGGACAACTTCCCCAGGAGAACGCACGGTGTGCCTCAGGCTAGTGCAACGTCATGCCGGTCCCTACCGCCGCAGGCTCACCTCATATCGTGCCCCTCCCTCCCCCAGGCCTGAGTGAGCCAGAGCCCCTGAATCAGCGGCTCCTTTAACCCCGTCCTGTCTGAGCGAAGAACAGATGCCCTCCGGTGACCTGCACGCAGAGGCGGGCCAAATCCAAAGCTGAGCCCCGGGAGCTGTGCGAAAAAAGAAGAGAAAGGGAAATCTCTCCCAGCAGCCTCAGGAGCAGCAGATTAAATCTCCACAATCAACTTGATGTACGCTGCATCTGTGCAATACCTGAATAGGCAATGAATCATCCCAAATTGAGGAGGTGGACTTTGAGAGCAAGATTTATTATTTTCTCCCCTTTTCCTCTTTTTGTGAGTGTGTATGTGTATTCTTCTGTGTGAGTTTTTGTCTGTATAGCTTTGCTTTCACCATTTGTCCTAGGGTTCTATCTGTGTTTTTTCTGTTTTTTTACTTAAAAATTTTGTTTTCTTATTTTTAATTTTAATAACTTTATTTTATTTTATCTTACTTTATTTTATTTTCTTTAATCCTCTTCCTTTCTTTCCTTCCTTCTTTCTTTCTTTCTTTCTTCCTTCCTTTCTCTCTCTCTCTCTCTCTCTCTCTCTCTCTTTCTTCTTCTTCTCCCTTTTATTCTGAGCCGTGTGGATGAAAGGCTCTTGGTGCTGCTGCCAGGAGTCAGTGCTCTGCCTCTGAGGTGGGAGAGCCAACTTCAGGACACTGGTCCACGAGACCTCCCAGCTCCATGTAATATCAAACGGCAAAAATCTCCCAGGGATCTCCATCTCAACACCAACACCCAGCTTCACTCAACGACCAGCAAGCTACAGTGCTGGACACCCTATGCCAAACAACTAGCAAGACAGGAACACAACCCCACCCATTAGCAGAGAGGCTGCCTAAAATCATAATAAGTCCACAGACACCACAAAACACACCACCAGACGTGGACCTTCCCACCAGAAAGACAAGATCCAGCCTCATCCACCAGAAAACAAGCACTAGTCCCCTCCACCAGGAAGCCTACACAACCCACTGAACCAAATTTAGCCACTGGGGACAGTCACCAAAAACAACAGGAACTACGAACCTGCAGCCTGCAAAAAGGAGACCCCAAACACAGTAAGATAAGCAAAATGAGAAGACAGAAAAACACACAGCAGATGAAGGACCAAGATAAAAACCCACCAGACCTAACAAATGACAAGGAATTAGGCAGTCTACCTGAAAAAGAACTCAGAATAATGACTGTAAAGATGATCCAAAATCTTGGAAATAGAATAGACAAAATGCAAGAAACATTTAACAAGGACCTAGAAGAACTAAAGATGAAACAAGCAATGATGAACAACACAATAAATGAAATTAAAAGTACTCTAGAAGGGATCAATAGCAGAATAACTGAGGCAGAAGAACGGATAAGTGACCTGGAAGATAAAATAGTGGAAATAACTACTGCAGAGCAGAATAAAGAAAAAAGAATGAAAAGAATTGAGAACAGTCTCAGAGACCTCTGGGACAACAGTAGACGCACCAACATTCGAATTATAGGGGTTCCAGAAGAAGAAGAGAAAAAGAAAGGGACTGAGAAAATATTTGAAGAGATTATAGTTGAAAACTTCCCTAATATGGGAAAGGAAATCGTTAATCAAGTCCAGGAGATTACTCTATCCAGCAAGGATCTCACTCAGATTTGATGGAGAAATTAAAACCTTTACAGACAAGCAAAAGCTGAGAGCTCAGCACCACCAAACCAGCTTTACAACAAATGCGAAAGGACCTTCTCTAGGCAAGAAACACAAGAGAAGGAAAAGACCTACAATAAGAAACCCAAAACAATTAAGAAAATGGGAATAGGAACATACATATCGATAATTACCTTAAATGTAAATGGACTAAATGCTCCCACCAAAAGACACAGACTGGCTGAATAGATACAAAAACAACACCTATATATATGCTGTCTACAAGAGACCCACTTCAGACCTAAAGACACATACAGACTGACAGTGAGGTGATGGAAAAAGATATTCCATGCAAATGGAAACCAAAAGAAAGCTGGAGTAGCAATTCTCATATCAGACAAAATAGACTTTAAAATAAAGACTATTAAATGAGACAAAGAAGGACACTACATAATGATCAAGGGATTGATCCAAGAAGAAGATATAATAATTGTAAATATTTATGCACCCAACATAGGAGCACCTCAATACATAAGGCAAATACTAACAGCCATAAAAGGGGAAATCAACAGTAACACATTCATAGTAGGAGACTTTAACACCCCAATTTCACCAATGGACAGATCATCCAAAATGAAAATAAATAAGGAAACACAAGCTTTAAATGATACATTAAACAAGATGGATTTAATTGATATTTATAGGACATTCCATCCAAAAACAACAGAATACACATTTTTCTCAAGTGCTCATGGAACATTCTCCAGGATAGATCATATCTTGGGTCACAAATCAAGGCTTGGTAAATTTAAGAAAATTGAAATTGTGTCAAGTATCTTTTCCCACCACAATGCTATGAGACTAGATATCAATTACAGGAAAAGATCTGTAAAAAATACAAATACATGGAGGTTAAACAATACACTACTTAATAACGAAGTGATCACTGAAGAAATCAAAGAGGAAATCAAAAAATACCTAGAAACAAACGACAATGGAGACACGACGACCCAAAACCTAAGGGATGCAGCAAAAGCAGTTCTAAGAGGGAAGTTTATAGCAATACAAGCCCACCTTAAGAAGCAGGAAACATCTCGAATAAACAACCTAACCTTGCACCTCAAGCAATTAGAGAAAGAAGAACAAAAAAACCCCAGAGTTAGCAGAAGGAAAGAAATCATAAAAATCAGATCAGAAATAAATGAAAAAGAAATGAAGGAAACAATAGCAAAGATCAATAAAACTAAAAGCTGGTTCTTTGAGAAGATAAACAAAATTGATAAACCATTAGCCAGACTCATCAAGAAAAAAAGGGAGAAGACTCAAATCAATAGAATTAGAAATGAAAAAAAAAGGAGAACAACTGACACTGCAGAAATACAAAAGATCATGAGAGATTACTACAAGCAACTCTATGCCAATAAAATGGACAATCTGGAAGAAATGGACAAATTCTTAGAAATGCACAACCTGCCAAGACCTAATCAGGAAGAAACAGAAAATATGAACAGACCAATCACAAGCACTGAGATTGAAACTGTGATTAAAAATCTTCCAACAAACCAAAGCCCAGGACCAGATGGCTTCACAGGCGAATTCTATCAAACATTTAGAGAAGAGCTAACACCTATCCTTCTCAAACTCTTCCAAAATATAGCAGAGGGAGGAACACTCCCAAACTCATTCTACGAGGCCACCATCACCCTGATACCAAAACCAGACAAGAATGTCGCAAAGAAAGAAAACTATAGGCCAGTATCACTGATGGACATAGATGCAAAAATCCTCAACAAAATACTAGCAAACAGAATCCTACAGCACATTAAGAGGATCATACACCATGATCAGGTGGGGTTTATTCCAGGAATGCAAGGATTCTTCAATATATGCAAATCAATCAATGTGATACACCATATTAACAAATTGAAGGAGAAAAACCATATGGTCATCTCAATAGATGCAGAGAAAGCTTTCGACAAAATTCAACACCAATTTATGATAAAAATCCTCCAGAAAGTAGGCATAGAGGGAACTTTCCTCAACACAATAAAGGCCATATATGACAAACCCACAGCCAACATCATCCTCAATGGTGAAAAACTGAAAGCATTTCCACTAAGATCAAGAACAAGACAAGATTGCCCACTCTCACCACTCTTATGTAACATAATTTTGGAAGTTTTAGCCACAGCAATCAGAGAAGAAAAGGAAATAAAAGGAATCCAAATCAGAAAAGAAGAAGTAAAGTTGTCACTGTTTGCAGATGACATGATACTATACATAGAGAATCCTAAAGATGCTATCAGAAAACTACTAGAATTAACCGATGAATTTGGTAAAGTAGCAGGACACAAAATTAATGCACATAAATCTCTGGCATTCCTATACACTAATGATGAAAAATCTGAAAGTGAAATCAAGAAAACACTCCCATTTACCACTGCAACAAAAAGAATAAAATATCTAGGAATAAACCTACCTAAGGAGACAAAAGACCTGTATGCAGAAAATTATAAGACACTGATGAAAGAAATTAAAGATGATACAAACAGATGGAGAGATATACCATGTTCTTGGATTGGAAGAATCAACATTGTGAAAATGACTCTACTACCCAAAGCAATCTATAGATTCAATGCAATCCCTATCAAACTACCACTGGCATTTTTCACAGAACTAGAACAAAAAATTTCACAATTTGTATGGAAACACAAAAGACCCCGAATAGCCAAAGCAATCTTGAGAACAAAAAATGGAGCTGGAGGAATCAGGCTGCCTGACTTCAGACTATACTACAAAGCTACAGTAATCAAGACAGTATGGTACTGGCACAGAAACAGAAATATCTATCAATGGAACAGGATAGGAAGCCCAGAGATAAACCCACGCACATATGGTCACCTTATCTTTGATAAAGGAGGCAGCAATGTACAGTGGAGAAAGGACAGCCCCTTCAATAAGTGGTGCTGGGAAAACTGGACAGGTACATGTAAAAGTATGAGATTAGAACACTCCCTAACACCATACACAAAAATGAGCTCAAAATGGATTAACGACCTAAATGTAAGGCCAGACACTATCAAACTCTTAGAGGAAAACATAGGCAGAACACTCTATGACATAAATCACAGCAAGATCCTTTTTGACCCACGTCCTAGAGAAGAGGAAATAAAAACAAAAATAAACAAATGGGACCTAATGAAACTTAAAAGCTTTTGCACAGCACAGGAAATCATAAACAAGACCAAAAGACAACCCTCAGAATGGGATAAAATATTTTCAAATGAAGCAACTGACAAAGGATTAATCTCCAAAATTTATAAGCAGCTCATGCAGCTCAATAACAAAAAAAACAAATAACCCAATCCAAAAATGGGCAGAAGACCTAAATAGACATTTCTCCAAAGAAGATATACAGACTGCCAACAAACACATGAAAGAATGCTCAACATCATTAATCATTAGAGAAATCCAAATCAAAACTACAATGAGATATCATCTCACACCAGTCAGAATGGCCATCATCAAAAAATCTAGAAACAATAAATGCTGGAGAGGGTGTGGAGAAAAGGGAACACTCTTGCACTGCTGGTGGGAATGTGATTTGGTACAGCCACTATGGAGAACAGTATGGAGGTTCCTTAAAAAACTAAAAATAGAACTGCCATATGACCCAGCAATCCCGCTACTGGGCATATACCCTGAGAAAACCATAATTCAAAAAGAATCATGTACCAAAATGTTCATCGCAGCTCTATTTACAATAGCCAGAGATGAAAACAACCTAAGTGTCCATCATTGGATGAATAGATAAAGAAGATGTGGCACATATACACAATGGAATATTACTCAGCCATAAAAGGAAACAAAATTGAATTATTTGGATGGATCTAGTGTCTGTCATACAGAGTGAATTAAGTCAGAAAGAGAAAGACAAATACTGTATGCTAACACATATATATGGAATCCAAGAAAAAAACATGTCATGAAGAACCTAGGGGTAAGACAGGAATAAAGACACAGTCCTACTAGAGAATGGACTTGAGGATATTGGGAGGGAGAAGGGTAAGCTGTGACAAAGTGAGAGAGTGACATGGACATATATACACTACCAAACGTAAAATAGCTAGTGGGAAGCAGCCACATAGCAGAGGGAGATCAAGTCGGTGCTTTGTGACCACCTAGAGAGGTGGGATAGGGAGGGTGGGAGGGAGGGAGACACAAGAGGGAAGAAATATGGGAACATATGTATATGTATAACTGATTCACTTCATTATAAAGCAGAAACTAACACACCGTTGTAAAGCAATTATACTCCAATAAAGATGTAAAAAAAACAAAACAAAAAAAACTATTGCCTTATTTTTGTTGAACTTCTTTTATTTGATGAGATTTCTATTTCTTACTGATGACTCTGGGTTTTCTGTAACCAACAGACCTGCACAGAAGCTTAGTCCAGATGGAAGGGTGATATGGAAACATAGACCCCTTCTGAAAGAATCCCATGTCCAGAGGTCCAGAGTAATGAGATATTATTGTGTGGGTTCTTGTGCTGAACTTCTCTCTTAACCTTCACAAAAGTTTCCTGATACAAATCACCATTAGTCCAAGTCTTCCAAGATCATTCACTACAAGTTGTTTTGCTAAAAAATTAGCCTAGGTTGGGTTTTGAAGAATGATATAGAAATAAAGTTTGATCATCAGATTCTTGAAGGTTTTCATCATTTTCCCTAGAGGGCTTATATACTAACCCTCACCTGAAGAGATTTCTGGGATCACTTTTCCTTTCCCCTTCATTTTTCATAATTTCTTCGGAGGAATTAAATATATCTAAGAAAGGTCAAAGACTTCAGCTATAAACATTTTTTGCATGATTTCTGTGAACTTCCTAGATTCCTATAGTTAACAAGGGAAAATTATGTTACGCAAAGTATGAACAACAGTCCTAGAAGGAGTAAACTCAGAAATGAAAAGTTTGGGCTGTATAGAAGGCCTAAATCTAGGCATACTTTAGGGGATAATAACTACGATGGTAAAATATTCTTTTGGGAAAGAAGTGAATTGCCACAAACCAAGTTTGCTGGATTAGCTAAAATTTATTCTTTTTGACAGCATTTAGGTCTGCAGAATACTCTTTTTTCGAATTGTTCTCTTTTCCTAAAGGGTTCTATGCCAAGAAAAAGTAAAGGCAAGTATCTTAAGTGGCAGAGTCCTCAACAGAAAGAATTTAGATAAAGGTGGTTCATTTCAGCTCTATAAATTGGGTAACTCTACCAGATATCCAGAATAAGCCAATTCCATTCCTTCATTCACTCATGCAGAAAACTGTATGGATCTGAGAGATATTTGGGAGATATACTCTATAGGCTATCTTGATGGATTAAGCTAAGAATGAAAGGTGATAGAAGAGTTATGATCAATTTACCGTACAGCAATTCACTCAGTTGATTGATGGAATTGATCCACTGCATATTTTCTCATGAGTTAAGCATAAACTCATATCAAAATTTTTATGAGCAGGTACTGTTTTTCCATAGTATATTTCTTTAAGGAAGCCTTCTATAAGATCTCCATATAGTTTGGAGACATATATGTGAGTGCAGGAGAATAATAAGAATTATAGTAGAAAACACTAAATTCTAAAAACTTGACAAGCATTTACTCATTTAATTCTCACAGCAGCTATTTTTATGATCCTCATTTTAGAAATCAGCAAACTGAAACAGATTAAATAACTTGTTTGGTTACATAGAAAATAAGTGATGGGAACAGGATCAAATAAGATAGTCCATTTCCAGAGTTCTATACTCTACTATGCAGCCTTCTTGGGTGTAATTTAATACCTGCTATGTTGTTTTGTCTTTCCTCAGTATAATTATCTGCCTTATCTTTGAAATTACATCTGATTGGTAAATGATAGTCTTTTTTTTTTTTTTTCTGAAGGCAGAGCCAGAGAGTAAGAATAAATAAACTTCTTTGTGAAAATACATTCTTCAATATTAGACATCGGCCAGTCTCAGCTAATTAATTATTGGGGTGTTCCTACTAGTCTAGTACCATAACCATTAGGTCAACTATTAGGGGATCACAGTAAAGAAGGGGTAGAAGAGCAATTCTCAAAAAAATAAACTTTTCAGGAGGAAAATACCTTGGCTAACCTTAAACTGAATTATACATTGGACAAGTCATTCTCAAATCTCACAAAAAATAATATATTAAGCCATTTTTCCCCTGTTGTTCACACTTACTAAAATATAGACATTTTTTTCAAAGATATCTCTCCCTTAAAACTTTTATAAATCATTTTTTAATGGCAGAAAATTATTAAGGCATTTGCTCAGCAAGACAAATGGTAGAATTAATATAAAAGATAAATTTAGTTTATGAAAGTCACATTACCTGTTTGGTGTTTTGGAAAGGGGATATCCAAAGTGAAAATGTATGGATAAACTTTATTGCAGAAATAACAAAATTAGGGATTAGCTGCTCAAAGAAAATTTATTGACACTCACCATGTTAGTAAAGAGAAATGCTACAAAATGCCACTTAAACAGATATTTGAAAACATAAAGAGGCTGATGTTGTCATAGCAGCTGAGCCAGGTCAACCAAGGAATTTGTAGCTGTTACTTATGTGGTTTGCGACACCAATTAAACAATCTGCAGAAATGGATCCCCTTTCTCTCACAGGGCCCCATAGATTTCCAGCAAGTAGACTGAAATCTCCAGGTCTTTTGGTCAAATTAGAGCTGTTACCATGCATGAGGTTTTACTTAAAGATGTTTACTGATCAGGAAAACTTCACATTTCTGTAAACTGGTTTTTGCTTCTGAAAAAAAAGGTACTTATTTCAACAATCTAGAGAATAGGCTATAAAAAGAAGTTGTGAAAAACTAAATTGTAATCAGCATTTATAATCAGCTATGTTTGTAGCAATTATTGTGGTAAAATTATCAAGATAAATATAATTGACACATTTTTCTTAATTTTTAATATATTTTATTTTGTTCCTGAAAACTTTTGTGAATTTTTTTATTCATCAGTGGTGATCCTGAGATGCTTCCTTTTTTTTCTAATTCAACTTATTTTTTTCTGCATTTGAATTGCTGCCTAAAAAGCCTGGATTCCCAGGGAGCTCAATTCTAGTTGATTTCAACTAAAGTAGACACTCTCAGAATCTAATAGGATGTATTTTTTTAAGTGAGGTATAATTTACATATATATTAGTTTATATATTAGTTTCGGGTGTGTAACATAATTCAGTATTTGTATACACTGCAAAATGATCACCAAAATAAGATGGATGGAGAGGAGCAGTAGAATCTTCTGGAAATAACTTCTTATATCCTGACTACCTCCAACTATGAATAAAATCACAAAGTTGCCCCAAGATAAACCAGCTTCAGAGACCACTTTCACTTCCAAGTTGAGTAAGGACCACATCTTCCTTCCACTCATCTTCTTACCAGCCCAGATTTCCGCTTGTTGTAGTCCTCCCACCCTCGGGGAAAACATTTCTTCATCAACACTGAGCCAACCAATAATCACTAGGGAAAGCAAGCCTGACTCTTCACATTCTTTCCAAGCTTTATTGTCCATGCAAATATAGGTGAGGAATTCACACACCCTGGAGAAATATCATTTAAAATGCCCCTAAATTCTGCAATCGTTACAAGTTCATCAACAAACAGTTCCAGCAAGCCTTCTGCTCTGGAATAGTGTGGAAAATGTAAATAAACCAACCAGTCACAAATAACTTCTAGATGATGATCTAGAAACTATCCAGAAGGTTACTGGCTTTGAATTTACACAAACTAGGCACAAATCCCAGCCTTTTCAAAGACTGATTGTGTGAATTTAGACCAATAATTTAGCTTCATTGAGCCTCAGTTTTATCACACTACAATTCTTCCCTTGTAGATTTGCTATAATAAATGTTTGTATAAATGACCAATGGGCAAATCAATAAATGATGTAAAATTTCACTCCCAAATTCATAATTTTTCAACATTTTAAAAGAATAATGTCTATAAGATATAACTTGAATATTTGAAAGCTCATAGGATCAGTTGTGTTGGGATTAGACAGAAGGTTTGATGAAGCAATTATGCTAGTCTTGAGTAAGCTTTCAAAGAAATTTTTTCCTCTTTATGGGTTTGCTCCTAGCATGTTGCTATTTTCAGTGTATTACATGAAACTGTGAAGAGAAATGAGAAAGATTCATTTGTAGCACATGTGCAAACCTTTGATTTGGGTGGCTTACTTACCACCCCTAGACATCAGTTTTCACAGTGGTAAACGGTGATAATACCTACATCATAAAGTTGTTTGGCTAATTAAATAGGATAATGACTGTGACAGAACCCAGTACATTGCCTGGCAAATAAATATGTACTTAGTGGAATATGAATTTGCATTCTGTTTAGCATCAATACCAACATAATTACAAAAATCACTTATTATGTGTAATACACAATATTGCATTTTAAGATAGTTCAAATACAAATAACAAAATATAAGATTTAATTAGTGAACCTATCACAATCTATTAAAATGTTATGCTATTAAACATGTTATGCAAATGTTATAATGTAAATTTGATCTTTAAAATTTTAATGCTTTTCATCAATTTTAAATGTTTCCTTTACTTCTGGTGGGAAAGACTTCCAGTTTTGTTTTTTAATTTTTGAAGCAATGATACAAGACCTATTTTTAGAAAACTTTTGTCTCCTTTTGAGAAAATCTATAAGGTTTTCTAAAATGATTTTAAATAAGTCTATTTGACTATAATATTATTATATATTCAATACATTTCAAATAAATTATGTTAAAAATAAGAAAGCATCTAACTTATCAGTAACTCATATGATGATTTTCTTATTACAAAGGTAGGTTGTAGGCTCAGTGATGAAGTTTTTAAAAAATATCCTGATGGTAGTAGAAAATTAAAATTTTTATAAGAATTTTAATGAAGGTGAAAATAATAACCAAACCATGATCATGCCAGAGACTCCAAATCATGCTTGAAGAACTGTAGATATCATTTTAGGCCAATTGTTAGGCTTTTGTTTTGTTGAATGGATTAAATTTGAGGCCAGAACTAAATTGCTCTGTGCAGCTGAGGGGATTTTAGAGGCAGAGAGAGGAAAGACAGGAGGAGAGATCTTAAGTCAAGAGAAATGAAAGATTAGAGGTTTTGGAGCAAGAACAGAGGTGAGTGGTGACAAATGATGATTTAAATTTTGCTCTGAAGCATAATGTTAAGACAATAAATCTTCCAATGTACTTGGAACTGAGTTTATTATTGGGGGAAACTGACAAAGTCTTGAACGTAGCTGAGTGTGAGCGATGTGAAGGGCTCAGTCACATTCTGGGTACAAAGTCTAGTTACACTTGCTGGAGGAGAGGACCTGAAAGGGAGAACTGTCTCAAAGAGCTGCTCCCTACCTCATGCCCCAACTCTTCAGTCTTCCTCTGCCCCCATCATCTCTGCTCAACAGTGCAGCATCTTGTCCACAATTCACTTCCCCATCACCAGCTTCTTCACTCCCCAAATATCCACTGTCACACTCCTTACCCCAGAGTTTTCAGAGGTGACAAAACTCCTGTGAGCTCTTATACTTATTTATTGCAGTTTATTGCAAAGTAGAATTAGAGCTAGGGACCAGGTTTTGGGTGCCTGAAAATGTAGCAAGTGCAGGCATTGAAGAAAGCGAGGAGCTTTGGGGGAATGTCCCCCACATTTAGTTTTCTCTTTTGTCATTTATCTGTAGATTTATTTTAGAACTTTTAGCTAACAAAGAAAAATATGGTACAATATAGTGGGTAATACCATTTCATTTATATGAACTCACCATTAAAATGAGACTTCCCTAGAATCAAGTTAACTCTCCCCTAGTCAACACTGACAGAGCTCTTACCCAGCCATGAGCAGGAACCATCAAAGATCTAAAGCTGAACATCCCATGAGTTCAGCTCTCAAAAAAATCTACAGGCATTTGTTTTGCACCCAGTAGGCCTCTGTAAATGTTTTTGGAATGACCTCATTAGTAGTTCTCAATATTTTGTCAGACTCTGTAGTTTTAGCATGTGTAACACATTCTGACTGTAATATCTCATCATATGCAGTGGTTCTCATTGGGTGGAGGATGATGCACATCTCCAAAGGGAAATGTCAGAATCTTAAGGCATGTGTAATTGGAATCATATTCTAAATCTCCCCCAATCCCACTCCTATACCAACACTGATTTTGGTACACCCCTTTTGAATACATTTTTCTCTTCCCATTCTGGGACTTGCAAGGCAGAACATAGTATTCCAATTGCAGTACGAATAAGATGGCTATGCTTATTTATGTAAGTGATAGGCTTCTTGGAGAAGGCATTTTAACGGAGTTTTGGAAGATAGGTAGGATTTTAGTAAGCAAAGTGCAGCAGGGGGTGCAAGAAGTGCAGTCCATGAGGAGAAAAGAACAAGGATAAGGGTAGAGAGAAAGTCCACTGACTTTTCTAGGAGAAGGCAAATGTTCCAGGGTAGAGACATGTGACCAAAGACATATTTTAAGGGACAGCATCATCAAGGTACATACTGCTGTTTTCTGAGTACAGTTGGCCAGGGTGAAGCTAGCTCAGATCCTAATCTGTACTTGGCTTGTCTTGACCATGAGCTGATCAAGTTTCCTGCTCTCCCTTTCATGTCCTCTGCATTCATTTAAACGCACAGAAGTGTTCTATTTTTTTTTTTTTTTTTTTTTTTTTTTTTGCGGTACGTGGGCCTCTCTCACTGTTGTGGCCTCTCCCGTTGCGGATCACAGGCTCCGGACGCGCACGCTCAGTGGCCATGGCTCACGGGCCCAGCCGCTCAGCGGCATGTGGGATCTTCCCGGACTGGGGCACGAACCCGTGTCCCCTGCATCGGCAGGCGGACTCTCAACCACTGCGCCACCAGGGAAGCCCAGAAGTGTTCTATTTTTGACCTATTTCTGTGAACTGGAGATAAGCCATGCCTAACTTTTAAAAAATAAAGTAGTCCCGATGATGCTAATATACTTACAGAGTTGAAAACTATTGAGTAATACCTTTACAATAAATGAGCGAGTGAATGAATGAATAACACACAAGCACATATTCATTGTGTGAACTGTCACTTAAGCTCTTCTAGGGTTAAGCGACTTTGGTGAATGCCACCTCTTAGAACTTTATAATTCTGATCTTCCAAATGTTCCATTCCACCAAATGCATATTTCTGCTCTACTGCACTAATAATATAATGTAGATTGCTAGCTGAAGAGATTAAATTAGAAATAGGAACAATACAATAAATATATAATAGAATATATAATTTAATATATAATTTAATTTACTAATAATTTAAAATATGATTTAAAATGATTCAAAATAATTTAAAATATTATTTATTTTAAAAATTAGTAGCAAGATCTCATTTAAACTGTTAACTTACATTTTTGAACCATAATTAGAAAATGAGTGAGCTCTAGTTTTTATTTCTGAAAGGCTTTGCTTCTCTGTTTGATTACTTGCCTCTTCTGAAATATAAAAGTATGCAAATATTTTCTCAAAACTACGCTTAAACTATCCTGGGAGTTTAGGAGTTGTAACATAAAATGCATTATGTTTGGGGACTTCCCCGGTGGCACAGTGGTTAAGAGTCTGTCTGCCAATGCAGGGGACATGCATTGTCCCCTGGTCCCGATCCCTGGTCCGGGAAGATCCCACATGCCACAGAGCAGCTGGGCCTGTGCACCACAACTACTGAGCCTGTGCTCTAGAGCCTGTGAGCCACAACTACTGAGCCCATGTGCCAGGACTACTGAAGCCCGTGTGCCTGGAGCCCGTGCTCCACAATGGGAGAAGCCACGCAATGAGAAGCCTGCGCACGGCAACGAAGAGTGGCCCCTGCTTGCGGCAACTAGAGAGAGTCTGCGTGCAGCAACAAAAGAGCCAACGCAGCCAAAAAAATAAATAAATAAATGCATTATGTTTTATTAAAAGATAATGGAAAGGAGTAACTGAAATATTTTGTGAACAAATATTTATAAACATAATTTTTTTTTTTTTTTTTTTTTTTTTGGTATGTGGGTCTCTCACTGTTGTGGCCTCTCCCGTTGCGGAGCACAGGCTCCGGA